>NC_083734.1:34862519-35097991 GCF_028564815.1 Eubalaena glacialis | reverse complement strand
CACCCCTCCGTGTGTCAAAGGCAAAAGTCTACCTTTCCTTCAGAGTCCTCAACCCTGTGAGACAAACATGCTGTGGGTGGCTCCATTCAAAGTGTTTCTCAGGATACCGGGGGAAACTTCCCATTCTAAGAGGGACGAATAGGCTCCGTTTCCTGTCCGGTCAAGTCCATTTCCAGGAACACATCAGAGTCCTTGGTCAAGCGCGTTGTGTGAATGGGCAGAGGAAGAAAGCACTCAGTGCTGGAGAAGGTTAGCTGGCCGACATTGCAGGCACAGTACGCAGCACTCTGTACTTGCACCTTGCCTGTGGCAAATGCATACATACTCTGATGAGGAAGAGACAAGCGGTGCAGGTCCTCTACTGGCTTTCCCACTTATTTGTAGATGACAACAGAGAAGCTTGCCCATGGAACTTGAGACCGGCTTATGTGCAAGTCGACCCAAAATGGAAGAGCCGTTTCCTCCTGCCCCCAGGGACACGTTCCGTACTTTGCCTGGGCAGAGGCTGTGAGGCTTTGTTGATCCCAGCTCGTGGGAAACGGATATATAAATTCTGTGAGGTACGAGGATTTCCTTCCCTGCAGCAGCGCCTGTGCTTCCACGTTGCCTTTGGCACACGGTGCTCGAGCGGCGCTCTCAATGAACTGGAAAGAGCCAAATGACAGGAATGTTAATCACGACGCTTGATGCACCACCCTCACCCTTCACATACATCTTCCCCTCAGAGAAATATCCCTGAAGGGTAGTCGAGTCTTAGGGGGAGAAACAAGTGCCCGCAAACTTAGGGTGAAATGCAGGTTTCACTCTGCCGTCTGAAAAATCTTGCCCTGCACCTGACTGAGATCACGGCGTGTTAGATCCGTACCCAATCGCACATACAATTCCGCTGGTGGGCACACAGAGCTCCGGCAGAGCTCGAAGTTCCCAGAGCACGTGCAATACTCCTGGTGGCTGCAACAAGCAATGTCGTACACAGCACACTTGGACCTTGACTTCCTGTCAAGGAAAGGCCGCAGGGCAGGGTCATTGAATCGAGAGAGGGAAACACTTGGCTGCATTCCTCAGGTGAGACACAGGTCAAACTGTGCCGGCTGAAAAGCTCAGGTTCCCTTTGGGAAGCTCTTCGTTGTAGGCGGGACGGGAAGGCCTTTGCTTGCAGGCTGTGGCCATTGCCAGGCTAGGACGGAGGAAACACCGCCTATCCCAGCACGCTTGTCAGCACGCATGGGAGAGAACTCACGCCCCGTTTCAGTCCCCTGCCAGCCATACATACACGTCAAGGACAGTGTTCCCAGAGATACCTTCCTGTAAATGGGAGAGAGGAAGTTTGACTGGGCACAACTCAGCCTTGGCAGGCCGTCTGAACAGCTTACTCCCTTGATGGCTTTGGAGCAGAGAGCATCACGCAGCGTTCCGTGAAGCTCATGGTAGGCTGATTTTAGGGCTCTCGCCGACACTCCTCGGGCTCTAGCCCTCTCAACCTCTTCCGGCCCTTACTGGCCTTCTCTGACACACCTCGGCGAGTACAGAGCTTAGGGCGACACATTCCGTTTACGATGGGCAGCAGGAATTCACAGCAGTGTGTCAAGCCCTCCGGCCTTCTCTCCTTCGGCACGCAGAGGTTTTGCACTTCTTGCAAACACCTCAGCGGAGAGCCCAAAGTATTCGTGAGCTCTTCAACAATGTAGTGCTGCACTAGACTTCAAATATGTCTTCGCTGCGAGATACATTAGAGCGTGTAGTCGTTGCTTCTGAAGGTGAGGAACGCTTCCCTAATGGGCTTTCAGGGAGAAACCTGCTGCGAGTGGCCGTCTGCAAGCCCTTGCGATCACATTCGTCAGCGGCTGTGGTGGCAGTCAAGTTCTGACAGCAAATGGAAATATCAGCTCTCCATGTTTACGAAACGCACCCCTCCGTGTGTCAAAGGCAAAAGTCTACCTTTCCTTCAGAGTCCTCAACCCTGTGAGACAAACATGCTGTGGGTGGCTCCATTCAAAGTGTTTCTCAGGATACCGGGGGAAACTTCCCATTCTAAGAGGGACGAATAGGCTCCGTTTCCTGTCCGGTCAAGTCCATTTCCAGGAACACATCAGAGTCCTTGGTCAAGCGCGTTGTGTGAATGGGCAGAGGAAGAAAGCACTCAGTGCTGGAGAAGGTTAGCTGGCCGACATTGCAGGCACAGTACGCAGCACTCTGTACTTGCACCTTGCCTGTGGCAAATGCATACATACTCTGATGAGGAAGAGACAAGCGGTGCAGGTCCTCTACTGGCTTTCCCACTTATTTGTAGATGACAACAGAGAAGCTTGCCCATGGAACTTGAGACCGGCTTATGTGCAAGTCGACCCAAAATGGAAGAGCCGTTTCCTCCTGCCCCCAGGGACACGTTCCGTACTTTGCCTGGGCAGAGGCTGTGAGGCTTTGTTGATCCCAGCTCGTGGGAAACGGATATATAAATTCTGTGAGGTACGAGGATTTCCTTCCCTGCAGCAGCGCCTGTGCTTCCACGTTGCCTTTGGCACACGGTGCTCGAGCGGCGCTCTCAATGAACTGGAAAGAGCCAAATGACAGGAATGTTAATCACGACGCTTGATGCACCACCCTCACCCTTCACATACATCTTCCCCTCAGAGAAATATCCCTGAAGGGTAGTCGAGTCTTAGGGGGAGAAACAAGTGCCCGCAAACTTAGGGTGAAATGCAGGTTTCACTCTGCCGTCTGAAAAATCTTGCCCTGCACCTGACTGAGATCACGGCGTGTTAGATCCGTACCCAATCGCACATACAATTCCGCTGGTGGGCACACAGAGCTCCGGCAGAGCTCGAAGTTCCCAGAGCACGTGCAATACTCCTGGTGGCTGCAACAAGCAATGTCGTACACAGCACACTTGGACCTTGACTTCCTGTCAAGGAAAGGCCGCAGGGCAGGGTCATTGAATCGAGAGAGGGAAACACTTGGCTGCATTCCTCAGGTGAGACACAGGTCAAACTGTGCCGGCTGAAAAGCTCAGGTTCCCTTTGGGAAGCTCTTCGTTGTAGGCGGGACGGGAAGGCCTTTGCTTGCAGGCTGTGGCCATTGCCAGGCTAGGACGGAGGAAACACCGCCTATCCCAGCACGCTTGTCAGCACGCATGGGAGAGAACTCACGCCCCGTTTCAGTCCCCTGCCAGCCATACATACACGTCAAGGACAGTGTTCCCAGAGATACCTTCCTGTAAATGGGAGAGAGGAAGTTTGACTGGGCACAACTCAGCCTTGGCAGGCCGTCTGAACAGCTTACTCCCTTGATGGCTTTGGAGCAGAGAGCATCACGCAGCGTTCCGTGAAGCTCATGGTAGGCTGATTTTAGGGCTCTCGCCGACACTCCTCGGGCTCTAGCCCTCTCAACCTCTTCCGGCCCTTACTGGCCTTCTCTGACACACCTCGGCGAGTACAGAGCTTAGGGCGACACATTCCGTTTACGATGGGCAGCAGGAATTCACAGCAGTGTGTCAAGCCCTCCGGCCTTCTCTCCTTCGGCACGCAGAGGTTTTGCACTTCTTGCAAACACCTCAGCGGAGAGCCCAAAGTATTCCTGAGCTCTTCAACAATGTAGTGCTGCACTAGACTTCAAATATGTCTTCGCTGCGAGATACATTAGAGCGTGTAGTCGTTGCTTCTGAAGGTGAGGAACGCTTCCCTAATGGGCTTTCAGGGAGAAACCTGCTGCGAGTGGCCGTCTGCAAGCCCTTGCGATCACATTCGTCAGCGGCTGTGGTGGCAGTCAAGTTCTGACAGCAAATGGAAATATCAGCTCTCCATGTTTACGAAACGCACCCCTCCGTGTGTCAAAGGCAAAAGTCTACCTTTCCTTCAGAGTCCTCAACCCTGTGAGACAAACATGCTGTGGGTGGCTCCATTCAAAGTGTTTCTCAGGATACCGGGGGAAACTTCCCATTCTAAGAGGGACGAATAGGCTCCGTTTCCTGTCCGGTCAAGTCCATTTCCAGGAACACATCAGAGTCCTTGGTCAAGCGCGTTGTGTGAATGGGCAGAGGAAGAAAGCACTCAGTGCTGGAGAAGGTTAGCTGGCTGACATTGCAGGCACAGTACGCAGCACTCTGTACTTGCACCTTGCCTGTGGCAAATGCATACATACTCTGATGAGGAAGAGACAAGCGGTGCAGGTCCTCTACTGGCTTTCCCACTTATTTGTAGATGACAACAGAGAAGCTTGCCCATGGAACTTGAGACCGGCTTATGTGCAAGTCGACCCAAAATGGAAGAGCCGTTTCCTCCTGCCCCCAGGGACACGTTCCGTACTTTGCCTGGGCAGAGGCTGTGAGGCTTTGTTGATCCCAGCTCGTGGGAAACGGATATATGAATTCTGTGAGGTACGAGGATTTCCTTCCCTGCAGCAGCGCCTGTGCTTCCACGTTGCCTTTGGCACACGGTGCTCGAGCGGCGCTCTCAATGAACTGGAAAGAGCCAAATGACAGGAATGTTAATCACGACGCTTGATGCACCACCCTCACCCTTCACATACATCTTCCCCTCAGAGAAATATCCCTGAAGGGTAGTCGAGTCTTAGGGGGAGAAACAAGTGCCCGCAAACTTAGGGTGAAATGCAGGTTTCACTCTGCCGTCTGAAAAATCTTGCCCTGCACCTGACTGAGATCACGGCGTGTTAGATCCGTACCCAATCGCACATACAATTCCGCTGGTGGGCACACAGAGCTCCGGCAGAGCTCGAAGTTCCCAGAGCACGTGCAATACTCCTGGTGGCTGCAACAAGCAATGTCGTACACAGCACACTTGGACCTTGACTTCCTGTCAAGGAAAGGCCGCAGGGCAGGGTCATTGAATCGAGAGAGGGAAACACTTGGCTGCATTCCTCAGGTGAGACACAGGTCAAACTGTGCCGGCTGAAAAGCTCAGGTTCCCTTTGGGAAGCTCTTCGTTGTAGGCGGGACGGGAAGGCCTTTGCTTGCAGGCTGTGGCCATTGCCAGGCTAGGACGGAGGAAACACCGCCTATCCCAGCACGCTTGTCAGCACGCATGGGAGAGAACTCACGCCCCGTTTCAGTCCCCTGCCAGCCATACATACACGTCAAGGACAGTGTTCCCAGAGATACCTTCCTGTAAATGGGAGAGAGGAAGTTTGACTGGGCACAACTCAGCCTTGGCAGGCCGTCTGAACAGCTTAGTCCCTTGATGGCTTTGGAGCAGAGAGCATCACGCAGCGTTCCGTGAAGCTCATGGTAGGCTGATTTTAGGGCTCTCGCCGACACTCCTCGGGCTCTAGCCCTCTCAACCTCTTCCGGCCCTTACTGGCCTTCTCTGACACACCTCGGCGAGTACAGAGCTTAGGGCGACACATTCCGTTTACGATGGGCAGCAGGAATTCACAGCAGTGTGTCAAGCCCTCCGGCCTTCTCTCCTTCGGCACGCAGAGGTTTTGCACTTCTTGCAAACACCTCAGCGGAGAGCCCAAAGTATTCCTGAGCTCTTCAACAATGTAGTGCTGCACTAGACTTCAAATATGTCTTCGCTGCGAGATACATTAGAGCGTGTAGTCGTTGCTTCTGAAGGTGAGGAACGCTTCCCTAATGGGCTTTCAGGGAGAAACCTGCTGCGAGTGGCCGTCTGCAAGCCCTTGCGATCACATTCGTCAGTGGCTGTGGTGGCAGTCAAGTTCTGACAGCAAATGGAAATATCAGCTCTCCATGTTTACGAAACGCACCCCTCCGTGTGTCAAAGGCAAAAGTCTACCTTTCCTTCAGAGTCCTCAACCCTGTGAGACAAACATGCTGTGGGTGGCTCCATTCAAAGTGTTTCTCAGGATACCGGGGGAAACTTCCCATTCTAAGAGGGACGAATAGGCTCCGTTTCCTGTCCGGTCAAGTCCATTTCCAGGAACACATCAGAGTCCTTGGTCAAGCGCGTTGTGTGAATGGGCAGAGGAAGAAAGCACTCAGTGCTGGAGAAGGTTAGCTGGCTGACATTGCAGGCACAGTACGCAGCACTCTGTACTTGCACCTTGCCTGTGGCAAATGCATACATACTCTGATGAGGAAGAGACAAGCGGTGCAGGTCCTCTACTGGCTTTCCCACTTATTTGTAGATGACAACAGAGAAGCTTGCCCATGGAACTTGAGACCGGCTTATGTGCAAGTCGACCCAAAATGGAAGAGCCGTTTCCTCCTGCCCCCAGGGACACGTTCCGTACTTTGCCTGGGCAGAGGCTGTGAGGCTTTGTTGATCCCAGCTCGTGGGAAACGGATATATGAATTCTGTGAGGTACGAGGATTTCCTTCCCTGCAGCAGCGCCTGTGCTTCCACGTTGCCTTTGGCACACGGTGCTCGAGCGGCGCTCTCAATGAACTGGAAAGAGCCAAATGACAGGAATGTTAATCACGACGCTTGATGCACCACCCTCACCCTTCACATACATCTTCCCCTCAGAGAAATATCCCTGAAGGGTAGTCGAGTCTTAGGGGGAGAAACAAGTGCCCGCAAACTTAGGGTGAAATGCAGGTTTCACTCTGCCGTCTGAAAAATCTTGCCCTGCACCTGACTGAGATCACGGCGTGTTAGATCCGTACCCAATCGCACATACAATTCCGCTGGTGGGCACACAGAGCTCCGGCAGAGCTCGAAGTTCCCAGAGCACGTGCAATACTCCTGGTGGCTGCAACAAGCAATGTCGTACACAGCACACTTGGACCTTGACTTCCTGTCAAGGAAAGGCCGCAGGGCAGGGTCATTGAATCGAGAGAGGGAAACACTTGGCTGCATTCCTCAGGTGAGACACAGGTCAAACTGTGCCGGCTGAAAAGCTCAGGTTCCCTTTGGGAAGCTCTTCGTTGTAGGCGGGACGGGAAGGCCTTTGCTTGCAGGCTGTGGCCATTGCCAGGCTAGGACGGAGGAAACACCGCCTATCCCAGCACGCTTGTCAGCACGCATGGGAGAGAACTCACGCCCCGTTTCAGTCCCCTGCCAGCCATACATACACGTCAAGGACAGTGTTCCCAGAGATACCTTCCTGTAAATGGGAGAGAGGAAGTTTGACTGGGCAAAACTCAGCCTTGGCAGGCCGTCTGAACAGCTTACTCCCTTGATGGCTTTGGAGCAGAGAGCATCACGCAGCGTTCCGTGAAGCTCATGGTAGGCTGATTTTAGGGCTCTCGCCGACACTCCTCGGGCTCTAGCCCTCTCAACCTCTTCCGGCCCTTACTGGCCTTCTCTGACACACCTCGGCGAGTACAGAGCTTAGGGCGACACATTCCGTTTACGATGGGCAGCAGGAATTCACAGCAGTGTGTCAAGCCCTCCGGCCTTCTCTCCTTCGGCACGCAGAGGTTTTGCACTTCTTGCAAACACCTCAGCGGAGAGCCCAAAGTATTCCTGAGCTCTTCAACAATGTAGTGCTGCACTAGACTTCAAATATGTCTTCGCTGCGAGATACATTAGAGCATGTAGTCGTTGCTTCTGAAGGTGAGGAACGCTTCCCTAATGGGCTTTCAGGGAGAAACCTGCTGCGAGTGGCCGTCTGCAAGCCCTTGCGATCACATTCGTCAGCGGCTGTGGTGGCAGTCAAGTTCTGACAGCAAATGGAAATATCAGCTCTCCATGTTTACGAAACGCACCCCTCCGTGTGTCAAAGGCAAAAGTCTACCTTTCCTTCAGAGTCCTCAACCCTGTGAGACAAACATGCTGTGGGTGGCTCCATTCAAAGTGTTTCTCAGGATACCGGGGGAAACTTCCCATTCTAAGAGGGACGAATAGGCTCCGTTTCCTGTCCGGTCAAGTCCATTTCCAGGAACACATCAGAGTCCTTGGTCAAGCGCGTTGTGTGAATGGGCAGAGGAAGAAAGCACTCAGTGCTGGAGAAGGTTAGCTGGCTGACATTGCAGGCACAGTACGCAGCACTCTGTACTTGCACCTTGCCTGTGGCAAATGCATACATACTCTGATGAGGAAGAGACAAGCGGTGCAGGTCCTCTACTGGCTTTCCCACTTATTTGTAGATGACAACAGAGAAGCTTGCCCATGGAACTTGAGACCGGCTTATGTGCAAGTCGACCCAAAATGGAAGAGCCGTTTCCTCCTGCCCCCAGGGACACGTTCCGTACTTTGCCTGGGCAGAGGCTGTGAGGCTTTGTTGATCCCAGCTCGTGGGAAACGGATATATGAATTCTGTGAGGTACGAGGATTTCCTTCCCTGCAGCAGCGCCTGTGCTTCCACGTTGCCTTTGGCACACGGTGCTCGAGCGGCGCTCTCAATGAACTGGAAAGAGCCAAATGACAGGAATGTTAATCACGACGCTTGATGCACCACCCTCACCCTTCACATACATCTTCCCCTCAGAGAAATATCCCTGAAGGGTAGTCGAGTCTTAGGGGGAGAAACAAGTGCCCGCAAACTTAGGGTGAAATGCAGGTTTCACTCTGCCGTCTGAAAAATCTTGCCCTGCACCTGACTGAGATCACGGCGTGTTAGATCCGTACCCAATCGCACATACAATTCCGCTGGTGGGCACACAGAGCTCCGGCAGAGCTCGAAGTTCCCAGAGCACGTGCAATACTCCTGGTGGCTGCAACAAGCAATGTCGTACACAGCACACTTGGACCTTGACTTCCTGTCAAGGAAAGGCCGCAGGGCAGGGTCATTGAATCGAGAGAGGGAAACACTTGGCTGCATTCCTCAGGTGAGACACAGGTCAAACTGTGCCGGCTGAAAAGCTCAGGTTCCCTTTGGGAAGCTCTTCGTTGTAGGCGGGACGGGAAGGCCTTTGCTTGCAGGCTGTGGCCATTGCCAGGCTAGGACGGAGGAAACACCGCCTATCCCAGCACGCTTGTCAGCACGCATGGGAGAGAACTCACGCCCCGTTTCAGTCCCCTGCCAGCCATACATACACGTCAAGGACAGTGTTCCCAGAGATACCTTCCTGTAAATGGGAGAGAGGAAGTTTGACTGGGCAAAACTCAGCCTTGGCAGGCCGTCTGAACAGCTTACTCCCTTGATGGCTTTGGAGCAGAGAGCATCACGCAGCGTTCCGTGAAGCTCATGGTAGGCTGATTTTAGGGCTCTCGCCGACACTCCTCGGGCTCTAGCCCTCTCAACCTCTTCCGGCCCTTACTGGCCTTCTCTGACACACCTCGGCGAGTACAGAGCTTAGGGCGACACATTCCGTTTACGATGGGCAGCAGGAATTCACAGCAGTGTGTCAAGCCCTCCGGCCTTCTCTCCTTCGGCACGCAGAGGTTTTGCACTTCTTGCAAACACCTCAGCGGAGAGCCCAAAGTATTCCTGAGCTCTTCAACAATGTAGTGCTGCACTAGACTTCAAATATGTCTTCGCTGCGAGATACATTAGAGCGTGTAGTCGTTGCTTCTGAAGGTGAGGAACGCTTCCCTAATGGGCTTTCAGGGAGAAACCTGCTGCGAGTGGCCGTCTGCAAGCCCTTGCCATCACATTCGTCAGCGGCTGTGGTGGCAGTCAAGTTCTGACAGCAAATGGAAATATCAGCTCTCCATGTTTACGAAACGCACCCCTCCGTGTGTCAAAGGCAAAAGTCTACCTTTCCTTCAGAGTCCTCAACCCTGTGAGACAAACATGCTGTGGGTGGCTCCATTCAAAGTGTTTCTCAGGATACCGGGGGAAACTTCCCATTCTAAGAGGGACGAATAGGCTCCGTTTCCTGTCCGGTCAAGTCCATTTCCAGGAACACATCAGAGTCCTTGGTCAAGCGCGTTGTGTGAATGGGCAGAGGAAGAAAGCACTCAGTGCTGGAGAAGGTTAGCTGGCTGACATTGCAGGCACAGTACGCAGCACTCTGTACTTGCACCTTGCCTGTGGCAAATGCATACATACTCTGATGAGGAAGAGACAAGCGGTGCAGGTCCTCTACTGGCTTTCCCACTTATTTGTAGATGACAACAGAGAAGCTTGCCCATGGAACTTGAGACCGGCTTATGTGCAAGTCGACCCAAAATGGAAGAGCCGTTTCCTCCTGCCCCCAGGGACACGTTCCGTACTTTGCCTGGGCAGAGGCTGTGAGGCTTTGTTGATCCCAGCTCGTGGGAAACGGATATATAAATTCTGTGAGGTACGAGGATTTCCTTCCCTGCAGCAGCGCCTGGGCTTCCACGTTGCCTTTGGCACACGGTGCTCGAGCGGCGCTCTCAATGAACTGGAAAGAGCCAAATGACAGGAATGTTAATCACGACGCTTGATGCACCACCCTCACCCTTCACATACATCTTCCCCTCAGAGAAATATCCCTGAAGGGTAGTCGAGTCTTAGGGGGAGAAACAAGTGCCCGCAAACTTAGGGTGAAATGCAGGTTTCACTCTGCCGTCTGAAAAATCTTGCCCTGCACCTGACTGAGATCACGGCGTGTTAGATCCGTACCCAATCGCACATACAATTCCGCTGGTGGGCACACAGAGCTCCGGCAGAGCTCGAAGTTCCCAGAGCACGTGCAATACTCCTGGTGGCTGCAACAAGCAATGTCGTACACAGCACACTTGGACCTTGACTTCCTGTCAAGGAAAGGCCGCAGGGCAGGGTCATTGAATCGAGAGAGGGAAACACTTGGCTGCATTCCTCAGGTGAGACACAGGTCAAACTGTGCCGGCTGAAAAGCTCAGGTTCCCTTTGGGAAGCTCTTCGTTGTAGGCGGGACGGGAAGGCCTTTGCTTGCAGGCTGTGGCCATTGCCAGGCTAGGACGGAGGAAACACCGCCTTTCCCAGCACGCTTGTCAGCACGCATGGGAGAGAACTCACGCCCCGTTTCAGTCCCCTGCCAGCCATACATACACGTCAAGGACAGTGTTCCCAGAGATACCTTCCTGTAAATGGGAGAGAGGAAGTTTGACTGGGCAAAACTCAGCCTTGGCAGGCCGTCTGAACAGCTTACTCCCTTGATGGCTTTGGAGCAGAGAGCATCACGCAGCGTTCCGTGAAGCTCATGGTAGGCTGATTTTAGGGCTCTCGCCGACACTCCTCGGGCTCTAGCCCTCTCAACCTCTTCCGGCCCTTACTGGCCTTCTCTGACACACCTCGGCGAGTACAGAGCTTAGGGCGACACATTCCGTTTACGATGGGCAGCAGGAATTCACAGCAGTGTGTCAAGCCCTCCGGCCTTCTCTCCTTCGGCACGCAGAGGTTTTGCACTTCTTGCAAACACCTCAGCGGAGAGCCCAAAGTATTCCTGAGCTCTTCAACAATGTAGTGCTGCACTAGACTTCAAATATGTCTTCGCTGCGAGATACATTAGAGCGTGTAGTCGTTGCTTCTGAAGGTGAGGAACGCTTCCCTAATGGGCTTTCAGGGAGAAACCTGCTGCGAGTGGCCGTCTGCAAGCCCTTGCCATCACATTCGTCAGCGGCTGTGGTGGCAGTCAAGTTCTGACAGCAAATGGAAATATCAGCTCTCCATGTTTACGAAACGCACCCCTCCGTGTGTCAAAGGCAAAAGTCTACCTTTCCTTCAGAGTCCTCAACCCTGTGAGACAAACATGCTGTGGGTGGCTCCATTCAAAGTGTTTCTCAGGATACCGGGGGAAACTTCCCATTCTAAGAGGGACGAATAGGCTCCGTTTCCTGTCCGGTCAAGTCCATTTCCAGGAACACATCAGAGTCCTTGGTCAAGCGCGTTGTGTGAATGGGCAGAGGAAGAAAGCACTCAGTGCTGGAGAAGGTTAGCTGGCTGACATTGCAGGCACAGTACGCAGCACTCTGTACTTGCACCTTGCCTGTGGCAAATGCATACATACTCTGATGAGGAAGAGACAAGCGGTGCAGGTCCTCTACTGGCTTTCCCACTTATTTGTAGATGACAACAGAGAAGCTTGCCCATGGAACTTGAGACCGGCTTATGTGCAAGTCGACCCAAAATGGAAGAGCCGTTTCCTCCTGCCCCCAGGGACACGTTCCGTACTTTGCCTGGGCAGAGGCTGTGAGGCTTTGTTGATCCCAGCTCGTGGGAAACGGATATATAAATTCTGTGAGGAACGAGGATTTCCTTCCCTGCAGCAGCGCCTGGGCTTCCACGTTGCCTTTGGCACACGGTGCTCGAGCGGCGCTCTCAATGAACTGGAAAGAGCCAAATGACAGGAATGTTAATCACGACGCTTGATGCACCACCCTCACCCTTCACATACATCTTCCCCTCAGAGAAATATCCCTGAAGGGTAGTCGAGTCTTAGGGGGAGAAACAAGTGCCCGCAAACTTAGGGTGAAATGCAGGTTTCACTCTGCCGTCTGAAAAATCTTGCCCTGCACCTGACTGAGATCACGGCGTGTTAGATCCGTACCCAATCGCACATACAATTCCGCTGGTGGGCACACAGAGCTCCGGCAGAGCTCGAAGTTCCCAGAGCACGTGCAATACTCCTGGTGGCTGCAACAAGCAATGTCGTACACAGCACACTTGGACCTTGACTTCCTGTCAAGGAAAGGCCGCAGGGCAGGGTCATTGAATCGAGAGAGGGAAACACTTGGCTGCATTCCTCAGGTGAGACACAGGTCAAACTGTGCCGGCTGAAAAGCTCAGGTTCCCTTTGGGAAGCTCTTCGTTGTAGGCGGGACGGGAAGGCCTTTGCTTGCAGGCTGTGGCCATTGCCAGGCTAGGACGGAGGAAACACCGCCTTTCCCAGCACGCTTGTCAGCACGCATGGGAGAGAACTCACGCCCCGTTTCAGTCCCCTGCCAGCCATACATACACGTCAAGGACAGTGTTCCCAGAGATACCTTCCTGTAAATGGGAGAGAGGAAGTTTGACTGGGCAAAACTCAGCCTTGGCAGGCCGTCTGAACAGCTTACTCCCTTGATGGCTTTGGAGCAGAGAGCATCACGCAGCGTTCCGTGAAGCTCATGGTAGGCTGATTTTAGGGCTCTCGCCGACACTCCTCGGGCTCTAGCACTCTCAACCTCTTCCGGCCCTTACTGGCCTTCTCTGACACACCTCGGCGAGTACAGAGCTTAGGGCGACACATTCCGTTTACGATGGGCAGCAGGAATTCACAGCAGTGTGTCAAGCCCTCCGGCCTTCTCTCCTTCGGCACGCAGAGGTTTTGCACTTCTTGCAAACACCTCAGCGGAGAGCCCAAAGTATTCCTGAGCTCTTCAACAATGTAGTGCTGCACTAGACTTCAAATATGTCTTCGCTGCGAGATACATTAGAGCGTGTAGTCGTTGCTTCTGAAGGTGAGGAACGCTTCCCTAATGGGCTTTCAGGGAGAAACCTGCTGCGAGTGGCCGTCTGCAAGCCCTTGCCATCACATTCGTCAGCGGCTGTGGTGGCAGTCAAGTTCTGACAGCAAATGGAAATATCAGCTCTCCATGTTTACGAAACGCACCCCTCCGTGTGTCAAAGGCAAAAGTCTACCTTTCCTTCAGAGTCCTCAACCCTGTGAGACAAACATGCTGTGGGTGGCTCCATTCAAAGTGTTTCTCAGGATACCGGGGGAAACTTCCCATTCTAAGAGGGACGAATAGGCTCCGTTTCCTGTCCGGTCAAGTCCATTTCCAGGAACACATCAGAGTCCTTGGTCAAGCGCGTTGTGTGAATGGGCAGAGGAAGAAAGCACTCAGTGCTGGAGAAGGTTAGCTGGCTGACATTGCAGGCACAGTACGCAGCACTCTGTACTTGCACCTTGCCTGTGGCAAATGCATACATACTCTGATGAGGAAGAGACAAGCGGTGCAGGTCCTCTACTGGCTTTCCCACTTATTTGTAGATGACAACAGAGAAGCTTGCCCATGGAACTTGAGACCGGCTTATGTGCAAGTCTACCCAAAATGGAAGAGCCGTTTCCTCCTGCCCCCAGGGACACGTTCCGTACTTTGCCTGGGCAGAGGCTGTGAGGCTTTGTTGATCCCAGCTCGTGGGAAACGGATATATAAATTCTGTGAGGTACGAGGATTTCCTTCCCTGCAGCAGCGCCTGGGCTTCCACGTTGCCTTTGGCACACGGTGCTCGAGCGGCGCTCTCAATGAACTGGAAAGAGCCAAATGACAGGAATGTTAATCACGACGCTTGATGCACCACCCTCACCCTTCACATACATCTTCCCCTCAGAGAAATATCCCTGAAGGGTAGTCGAGTCTTAGGGGGAGAAACAAGTGCCCGCAAACTTAGGGTGAAATGCAGGTTTCACTCTGCCGTCTGAAAAATCTTGCCCTGCACCTGACTGAGATCACGGCGTGTTAGATCCGTACCCAATCGCACATACAATTCCGCTGGTGGGCACACAGAGCTCCGGCAGAGCTCGAAGTTCCCAGAGCACGTGCAATACTCCTGGTGGCTGCAACAAGCAATGTCGTACACAGCACACTTGGACCTTGACTTCCTGTCAAGGAAAGGCCGCAGGGCAGGGTCATTGAATCGAGAGAGGGAAACACTTGGCTGCATTCCTCAGGTGAGACACAGGTCAAACTGTGCCGGCTGAAAAGCTCAGGTTCCCTTTGGGAAGCTCTTCGTTGTAGGCGGGACGGGAAGGCCTTTGCTTGCAGGCTGTGGCCATTGCCAGGCTAGGACGGAGGAAACACCGCCTTTCCCAGCACGCTTGTCAGCACGCATGGGAGAGAACTCACGCCCCGTTTCAGTCCCCTGCCAGCCATACATACACGTCAAGGACAGTGTTCCCAGAGATACCTTCCTGTAAATGGGAGAGAGGAAGTTTGACTGGGCAAAACTCAGCCTTGGCAGGCCGTCTGAACAGCTTACTCCCTTGATGGCTTTGGAGCAGAGAGCATCACGCAGCGTTCCGTGAAGCTCATGGTAGGCTGATTTTAGGGCTCTCGCCGACACTCCTCGGGCTCTAGCCCTCTCAACCTCTTCCGGCCCTTACTGGCCTTCTCTGACACACCTCGGCGAGTACAGAGCTTAGGGCGACACATTCCGTTTACGATGGGCAGCAGGAATTCACAGCAGTGTGTCAAGCCCTCCGGCCTTCTCTCCTTCGGCACGCAGAGGTTTTGCACTTCTTGCAAACACCTCAGCGGAGAGCCCAAAGTATTCCTGAGCTCTTCAACAATGTAGTGCTGCACTAGACTTCAAATATGTCTTCGCTGCGAGATACATTAGAGCGTGTAGTCGTTGCTTCTGAAGGTGAGGAACGCTTCCCTAATGGGCTTTCAGGGAGAAACCTGCTGCGAGTGGCCGTCTGCAAGCCCTTGCCATCACATTCGTCAGCGGCTGTGGTGGCAGTCAAGTTCTGACAGCAAATGGAAATATCAGCTCTCCATGTTTACGAAACGCACCCCTCCGTGTGTCAAAGGCAAAAGTCTACCTTTCCTTCAGAGTCCTCAACCCTGTGAGACAAACATGCTGTGGGTGGCTCCATTCAAAGTGTTTCTCAGGATACCGGGGGAAACTTCCCATTCTAAGAGGGACGAATAGGCTCCGTTTCCTGTCCGGTCAAGTCCATTTCCAGGAACACATCAGAGTCCTTGGTCAAGCGCGTTGTGTGAATGGGCAGAGGAAGAAAGCACTCAGTGCTGGAGAAGGTTAGCTGGCCGACATTGCAGGCACAGTACGCAGCACTCTGTACTTGCACCTTGCCTGTGGCAAATGCATACATACTCTGATGAGGAAGAGACAAGCGGTGCAGGTCCTCTACTGGCTTTCCCACTTATTTGTAGATGACAACAGAGAAGCTTGCCCATGGAACTTGAGACCGGCTTATGTGCAAGTCGACCCAAAATGGAAGAGCCGTTTCCTCCTGCCCCCAGGGACACGTTCCGTACTTTGCCTGGGCAGAGGCTGTGAGGCTTTGTTGATCCCAGCTCGTGGGAAACGGATATATAAATTCTGTGAGGTACGAGGATTTCCTTCCCTGCAGCAGCGCCTGGGCTTCCTCGTTGCCTTTGGCACACGGTGCTCGAGCGGCGCTCTCAATGAACTGGAAAGAGCCAAATGACAGGAATGTTAATCACGACGCTTGATGCACCACCCTCACCCTTCACATACATCTTCCCCTCAGAGAAATATCCCTGACGGGTAGTCGAGTCTTAGGGGGAGAAACAAGTGCCCGCAAACTTAGGGTGAAATGCAGGTTTCACTCTGCCGTCTGAAAAATCTTGCCCTGCACCTGACTGAGATCACGGCGTGTTAGACCCGTACCCAATCGCACATACAATTCCGCTGGTGGGCACACAGAGCTCCGGCAGAGCTCGAAGTTCCCAGAGCACGTGCAATACTCCTGGTGGCTGCAACAAGCAATGTCGTACACAGCACACTTGGACCTTGACTTCCTGTCAAGGAAAGGCCGCAGGGCAGGGTCATTGAATCGAGAGAGGGAAACACTTGGCTGCATTCCTCAGGTGAGACACAGGTCAAACTGTGCCGGCTGAAAAGCTCAGGTTCCCTTTGGGAAGCTCTTCGTTGTAGGCGGGACGGGAAGGCCTTTGCTTGCAGGCTGTGGCCATTGCCAGGCTAGGACGGAGGAAACACCGCCTATCCCAGCACGCTTGTCAGCACGCATGGGAGAGAACTCACGCCCCGTTTCAGTCCCCTGCCAGCCATACATACACGTCAAGGACAGTGTTCCCAGAGATACCTTCCTGTAAATGGGAGAGAGGAAGTTTGACTGGGCACAACTCAGCCTTGGCAGGCCGTCTGAACAGCTTACTCCCTTGATGGCTTTGGAGCAGAGAGCATCACGCAGCGTTCCGTGAAGCTCATGGTAGGCTGATTTTAGGGCTCTCGCCGACACTCCTCGGGCTCTAGCCCTCTCAACCTCTTCCGGCCCTTACTGGCCTTCTCTGACACACCTCGGCGAGTACAGAGCTTAGGGCGACACATTCCGTTTACGATGGGCAGCAGGAATTCACAGCAGTGTGTCAAGCCCTCCGGCCTTCTCTCCTTCGGCACGCAGAGGTTTTGCACTTCTTGCAAACACCTCAGCGGAGAGCCCAAAGTATTCCTGAGCTCTTCAACAATGTAGTGCTGCACTAGACTTCAAATATGTCTTCGCTGCGAGATACATTAGAGCGTGTAGTCGTTGCTTCTGAAGGTGAGGAACGCTTCCCTAATGGGCTTTCAGGGAGAAACCTGCTGCGAGTGGCCGTCTGCAAGCCCTTGCCATCACATTCGTCAGCGGCTGTGGTGGCAGTCAAGTTCTGACAGCAAATGGAAATATCAGCTCTCCATGTTTACGAAACGCACCCCTCCGTGTGTCAAAGGCAAAAGTCTACCTTTCCTTCAGAGTCCTCAACCCTGTGAGACAAACATGCTGTGGGTGGCTCCATTCAAAGTGTTTCTCAGGATACCGGGGGAAACTTCCCATTCTAAGAGGGACGAATAGGCTCCGTTTCCTGTCCGGTCAAGTCCATTTCCAGGAACACATCAGATTCCTTGGTCAAGCGCGTTGTGTGAATGGGCAGAGGAAGAAAGCACTCAGTGCTGGAGAAGGTTAGCTGGCCGACATTGCAGGCACAGTACGCAGCACTCTGTACTTGCACCTTGCCTGTGGCAAATGCATACATACTCTGATGAGGAAGAGACAAGCGGTGCAGGTCCTCTACTGGCTTTCCCACTTATTTGTAGATGACAACAGAGAAGCTTGCCCATGGAACTTGAGACCGGCTTATGTGCAAGTCGACCCAAAATGGAAGAGCCGTTTCCTCCTGCCCCCAGGGACACGTTCCGTACTTTGCCTGGGCAGAGGCTGTGAGGCTTTGTTGATCCCAGCTCGTGGGAAACGGATATATAAATTCTGTGAGGTACGAGGATTTCCTTCCCTGCAGCAGCGCCTGGGCTTCCTCGTTGCCTTTGGCACACGGTGCTCGAGCGGCGCTCTCAATGAACTGGAAAGAGCCAAATGACAGGAATGTTAATCACGACGCTTGATGCACCACCCTCACCCTTCACATACATCTTCCCCTCAGAGAAATATCCCTGACGGGTAGTCGAGTCTTAGGGGGAGAAACAAGTGCCCGCAAACTTAGGGTGAAATGCAGGTTTCACTCTGCCGTCTGAAAAATCTTGCCCTGCACCTGACTGAGATCACGGCGTGTTAGACCCGTACCCAATCGCACATACAATTCCGCTGGTGGGCACACAGAGCTCCGGCAGAGCTCGAAGTTCCCAGAGCACGTGCAATACTCCTGGTGGCTGCAACAAGCAATGTCGTACACAGCACACTTGGACCTTGACTTCCTGTCAAGGAAAGGCCGCAGGGCAGGGTCATTGAATCGAGAGAGGGAAACACTTGGCTGCATTCCTCAGGTGAGACACAGGTCAAACTGTGCCGGCTGAAAAGCTCAGGTTCCCTTTGGGAAGCTCTTCGTTGTAGGCGGGACGGGAAGGCCTTTGCTTGCAGGCTGTGGCCATTGCCAGGCTAGGACGGAGGAAACACCGCCTATCCCAGCACGCTTGTCAGCACGCATGGGAGAGAACTCACGCCCCGTTTCAGTCCCCTGCCAGCCATACATACACGTCAAGGACAGTGTTCCCAGAGATACCTTCCTGTAAATGGGAGAGAGGAAGTTTGACTGGGCACAACTCAGCCTTGGCAGGCCGTCTGAACAGCTTACTCCCTTGATGGCTTTGGAGCAGAGAGCATCACGCAGCGTTCCGTGAAGCTCATGGTAGGCTGATTTTAGGGCTCTCGCCGACACTCCTCGGGCTCTAGCCCTCTCAACCTCTTCCGGCCCTTACTGGCCTTCTCTGACACACCTCGGCGAGTACAGAGCTTAGGGCGACACATTCCGTTTACGATGGGCAGCAGGAATTCACAGCAGTGTGTCAAGCCCTCCGGCCTTCTCTCCTTCGGCACGCAGAGGTTTTGCACTTCTTGCAAACACCTCAGCGGAGAGCCCAAAGTATTCCTGAGCTCTTCAACAATGTAGTGCTGCACTAGACTTCAAATATGTCTTCGCTGCGAGATACATTAGAGCGTGTAGTCGTTGCTTCTGAAGGTGAGGAACGCTTCCCTAATGGGCTTTCAGGGAGAAACCTGCTGCGAGTGGCCGTCTGCAAGCCCTTGCCATCACATTCGTCAGCGGCTGTGGTGGCAGTCAAGTTCTGACAGCAAATGGAAATATCAGCTCTCCATGTTTACGAAACGCACCCCTCCGTGTGTCAAAGGCAAAAGTCTACCTTTCCTTCAGAGTCCTCAACCCTGTGAGACAAACATGCTGTGGGTGGCTCCATTCAAAGTGTTTCTCAGGATACCGGGGGAAACTTCCCATTCTAAGAGGGACGAATAGGCTCCGTTTCCTGTCCGGTCAAGTCCATTTCCAGGAACACATCAGAGTCCTTGGTCAAGCGCGTTGTGTGAATGGGCAGAGGAAGAAAGCACTCAGTGCTGGAGAAGGTTAGCTGGCCGACATTGCAGGCACAGTACGCAGCACTCTGTACTTGCACCTTGCCTGTGGCAAATGCATACATACTCTGATGAGGAAGAGACAAGCGGTGCAGGTCCTCTACTGGCTTTCCCACTTATTTGTAGATGACAACAGAGAAGCTTGCCCATGGAACTTGAGACCGGCTTATGTGCAAGTCGACCCAAAATGGAAGAGCCGTTTCCTCCTGCCCCCAGGGACACGTTCCGTACTTTGCCTGGGCAGAGGCTGTGAGGCTTTGTTGATCCCAGCTCGTGGGAAACGGATATATAAATTCTGTGAGGTACGAGGATTTCCTTCCCTGCAGCAGCGCCTGGGCTTCCTCGTTGCCTTTGGCACACGGTGCTCGAGCGGCGCTCTCAATGAACTGGAAAGAGCCAAATGACAGGAATGTTAATCACGACGCTTGATGCACCACCCTCACCCTTCACATACATCTTCCCCTCAGAGAAATATCCCTGACGGGTAGTCGAGTCTTAGGGGGAGAAACAAGTGCCCGCAAACTTAGGGTGAAATGCAGGTTTCACTCTGCCGTCTGAAAAATCTTGCCCTGCACCTGACTGAGATCACGGCGTGTTAGACCCGTACCCAATCGCACATACAATTCCGCTGGTGGGCACACAGAGCTCCGGCAGAGCTCGAAGTTCCCAGAGCACGTGCAATACTCCTGGTGGCTGCAACAAGCAATGTCGTACACAGCACACTTGGACCTTGACTTCCTGTCAAGGAAAGGCCGCAGGGCAGGGTCATTGAATCGAGAGAGGGAAACACTTGGCTGCATTCCTCAGGTGAGACACAGGTCAAACTGTGCCGGCTGAAAAGCTCAGGTTCCCTTTGGGAAGCTCTTCGTTGTAGGCGGGACGGGAAGGCCTTTGCTTGCAGGCTGTGGCCATTGCCAGGCTAGGACGGAGGAAACACCGCCTATCCCAGCACGCTTGTCAGCACGCATGGGAGAGAACTCACGCCCCGTTTCAGTCCCCTGCCAGCCATACATACACGTCAAGGACAGTGTTCCCAGAGATACCTTCCTGTAAATGGGAGAGAGGAAGTTTGACTGGGCACAACTCAGCCTTGGCAGGCCGTCTGAACAGCTTACTCCCTTGATGGCTTTGGAGCAGAGAGCATCACGCAGCGTTCCGTGAAGCTCATGGTAGGCTGATTTTAGGGCTCTCGCCGACACTCCTCGGGCTCTAGCCCTCTCAACCTCTTCCGGCCCTTACTGGCCTTCTCTGACACACCTCGGCGAGTACAGAGCTTAGGGCGACGCATTCCGTTTACGATGGGCAGCAGGAATTCACAGCAGTGTGTCAAGCCCTCCGGCCTTCTCTCCTTCGGCACGCAGAGGTTTTGCACTTCTTGCAAACACCTCAGCGGAGAGCCCAAAGTATTCCTGAGCTCTTCAACAATGTAGTGCTGCACTAGACTTCAAATATGTCTTCGCTGCGAGATACATTAGAGCGTGTAGTCGTTGCTTCTGAAGGTGAGGAACGCTTCCCTAATGGGCTTTCAGGGAGAAACCTGCTGCGAGTGGCCGTCTGCAAGCCCTTGCCATCACATTCGTCAGCGGCTGTGGTGGCAGTCAAGTTCTGACAGCAAATGGAAATATCAGCTCTCCATGTTAACGAAACGCACCCCTCCGTGTGTCAAAGGCAAAAGTCTACCTTTCCTTCAGAGTCCTCAACCCTGTGAGACAAACATGCTGTGGGTGGCTCCATTCAAAGTGTTTCTCAGGATACCGGGGGAAACTTCCCATTCTAAGAGGGACGAATAGGCTCCGTTTCCTGTCCGGTCAAGTCCATTTCCAGGAACACATCAGATTCCTTGGTCAAGCGCGTTGTGTGAATGGGCAGAGGAAGAAAGCACTCAGTGCTGGAGAAGGTTAGCTGGCCGACATTGCAGGCACAGTACGCAGCACTCTGTACTTGCACCTTGCCTGTGGCAAATGCATACATACTCTGATGAGGAAGAGACAAGCGGTGCAGGTCCTCTACTGGCTTTCCCACTTATTTGTAGATGACAACAGAGAAGCTTGCCCATGGAACTTGAGACCGGCTTATGTGCAAGTCGACCCAAAATGGAAGAGCCGTTTCCTCCTGCCCCCAGGGACACGTTCCGTACTTTGCCTGGGCAGAGGCTGTGAGGCTTTGTTGATCCCAGCTCGTGGGAAACGGATATATAAATTCTGTGAGGTACGAGGATTTCCTTCCCTGCAGCAGCGCCTGGGCTTCCTCGTTGCCTTTGGCACACGGTGCTCGAGCGGCGCTCTCAATGAACTGGAAAGAGCCAAATGACAGGAATGTTAATCACGACGCTTGATGCACCACCCTCACCCTTCACATACATCTTCCCCTCAGAGAAATATCCCTGACGGGTAGTCGAGTCTTAGGGGGAGAAACAAGTGCCCGCAAACTTAGGGTGAAATGCAGGTTTCACTCTGCCGTCTGAAAAATCTTGCCCTGCACCTGACTGAGATCACGGCGTGTTAGACCCGTACCCAATCGCACATACAATTCCGCTGGTGGGCACACAGAGCTCCGGCAGAGCTCGAAGTTCCCAGAGCACGTGCAATACTCCTGGTGGCTGCAACAAGCAATGTCGTACACAGCACACTTGGACCTTGACTTCCTGTCAAGGAAAGGCCGCAGGGCAGGGTCATTGAATCGAGAGAGGGAAACACTTGGCTGCATTCCTCAGGTGAGACACAGGTCAAACTGTGCCGGCTGAAAAGCTCAGGTTCCCTTTGGGAAGCTCTTCGTTGTAGGCGGGACGGGAAGGCCTTTGCTTGCAGGCTGTGGCCATTGCCAGGCTAGGACGGAGGAAACACCGCCTATCCCAGCACGCTTGTCAGCACGCATGGGAGAGAACTCACGCCCCGTTTCAGTCCCCTGCCAGCCATACATACACGTCAAGGACAGTGTTCCCAGAGATACCTTCCTGTAAATGGGAGAGAGGAAGTTTGACTGGGCACAACTCAGCCTTGGCAGGCCGTCTGAACAGCTTACTCCCTTGATGGCTTTGGAGCAGAGAGCATCACGCAGCGTTCCGTGAAGCTCATGGTAGGCTGATTTTAGGGCTCTCGCCGACACTCCTCGGGCTCTAGCCCTCTCAACCTCTTCCGGCCCTTACTGGCCTTCTCTGACACACCTCGGCGAGTACAGAGCTTAGGGCGACGCATTCCGTTTACGATGGGCAGCAGGAATTCACAGCAGTGTGTCAAGCCCTCCGGCCTTCTCTCCTTCGGCACGCAGAGGTTTTGCACTTCTTGCAAACACCTCAGCGGAGAGCCCAAAGTATTCCTGAGCTCTTCAACAATGTAGTGCTGCACTAGACTTCAAATATGTCTTCGCTGCGAGATACATTAGAGCGTGTAGTCGTTGCTTCTGAAGGTGAGGAACGCTTCCCTAATGGGCTTTCAGGGAGAAACCTGCTGCGAGTGGCCGTCTGCAAGCCCTTGCCATCACATTCGTCAGCGGCTGTGGTGGCAGTCAAGTTCTGACAGCAAATGGAAATATCAGCTCTCCATGTTTACGAAACGCACCCCTCCGTGTGTCAAAGGCAAAAGTCTACCTTTCCTTCAGAGTCCTCAACCCTGTGAGACAAACATGCTGTGGGTGGCTCCATTCAAAGTGTTTCTCAGGATACCGGGGGAAACTTCCCATTCTAAGAGGGACGAATAGGCTCCGTTTCCTGTCCGGTCAAGTCCATTTCCAGGAACACATCAGAGTCCTTGGTCAAGCGCGTTGTGTGAATGGGCAGAGGAAGAAAGCACTCAGTGCTGGAGAAGGTTAGCTGGCCGACATTGCAGGCACAGTACGCAGCACTCTGTACTTGCACCTTGCCTGTGGCAAATGCATACATACTCTGATGAGGAAGAGACAAGCGGTGCAGGTCCTCTACTGGCTTTCCCACTTATTTGTAGATGACAACAGAGAAGCTTGCCCATGGAACTTGAGACCGGCTTATGTGCAAGTCGACCCAAAATGGAAGAGCCGTTTCCTCCTGCCCCCAGGGACACGTTCCGTACTTTGCCTGGGCAGAGGCTGTGAGGCTTTGTTGATCCCAGCTCGTGGGAAACGGATATATAAATTCTGTGAGGTACGAGGATTTCCTTCCCTGCAGCAGCGCCTGGGCTTCCTCGTTGCCTTTGGCACACGGTGCTCGAGCGGCGCTCTCAATGAACTGGAAAGAGCCAAATGACAGGAATGTTAATCACGACGCTTGATGCACCACCCTCACCCTTCACATACATCTTCCCCTCAGAGAAATATCCCTGACGGGTAGTCGAGTCTTAGGGGGAGAAACAAGTGCCCGCAAACTTAGGGTGAAATGCAGGTTTCACTCTGCCGTCTGAAAAATCTTGCCCTGCACCTGACTGAGATCACGGCGTGTTAGACCCGTACCCAATCGCACATACAATTCCGCTGGTGGGCACACAGAGCTCCGGCAGAGCTCGAAGTTCCCAGAGCACGTGCAATACTCCTGGTGGCTGCAACAAGCAATGTCGTACACAGCACACTTGGACCTTGACTTCCTGTCAAGGAAAGGCCGCAGGGCAGGGTCATTGAATCGAGAGAGGGAAACACTTGGCTGCATTCCTCAGGTGAGACACAGGTCAAACTGTGCCGGCTGAAAAGCTCAGGTTCCCTTTGGGAAGCTCTTCGTTGTAGGCGGGACGGGAAGGCCTTTGCTTGCAGGCTGTGGCCATTGCCAGGCTAGGACGGAGGAAACACCGCCTATCCCAGCACGCTTGTCAGCACGCATGGGAGAGAACTCACGCCCCGTTTCAGTCCCCTGCCAGCCATACATACACGTCAAGGACAGTGTTCCCAGAGATACCTTCCTGTAAATGGGAGAGAGGAAGTTTGACTGGGCACAACTCAGCCTTGGCAGGCCGTCTGAACAGCTTACTCCCTTGATGGCTTTGGAGCAGAGAGCATCACGCAGCGTTCCGTGAAGCTCATGGTAGGCTGATTTTAGGGCTCTCGCCGACACTCCTCGGGCTCTAGCACTCTCAACCTCTTCCGGCCCTTACTGGCCTTCTCTGACACACCTCGGCGAGTACAGAGCTTAGGGCGACACATTCCGTTTACGATGGGCAGCAGGAATTCACAGCAGTGTGTCAAGCCCTCCGGCCTTCTCTCCTTCGGCACGCAGAGGTTTTGCACTTCTTGCAAACACCTCAGCGGAGAGCCCAAAGTATTCCTGAGCTCTTCAACAATGTAGTGCTGCACTAGACTTCAAATATGTCTTCGCTGCGACATACATTAGAGCGTGTAGTCGTTGCTTCTGAAGGTGAGGAACGCTTCCCTAATGGGCTTTCAGGGAGAAACCTGCTGCGAGTGGCCGTCTGCAAGCCCTTGCGATCACATTCGTCAGCGGCTGTGGTGGCAGTCAAGTTCTGACAGCAAATGGAAATATCAGCTCTCCCTGTTTACGAAACGCACCCCTCCGTGTGTCAAAGGCAAAAGTCTACCTTTCCTTCAGAGTCCTCAACCCTGTGAGACAAACATGCTGTGGGTGGCTCCATTCAAAGTGTTTCTCAGGATACCGGGGGAAACTTCCCATTCTAAGAGGGACGAATAGGCTCCGTTTCCTGTCCGGTCAAGTCCATTTCCAGGAACACATCAGAGTCCTTGGTCAAGCGCGTTGTGTGAATGGGCAGAGGAAGAAAGCACTCAGTGCTGGAGAAGGTTAGCTGGCCGACATTGCAGGCACAGTACGCAGCACTCTGTACTTGCACCTTGCCTGTGGCAAATGCATACATACTCTGATGAGGAAGAGACAAGCGGTGCAGGTCCTCTACTGGCTTTCCCACTTATTTGTAGATGACAACAGAGAAGCTTGCCCATGGAACTTGAGACCGGCTTATGTGCAAGTCGACCCAAAATGGAAGAGCCGTTTCCTCCTGCCCCCAGGGACACGTTCCGTACTTTGCCTGGGCAGAGGCTGTGAGGCTTTGTTGATCCCAGCTCGTGGGAAACGGATATATAAATTCTGTGAGGTACGAGGATTTCCTTCCCTGCAGCAGCGCCTGGGTTTCCTCGTTGCCTTTGGCACACGGTGCTCGAGCGGCGCTCTCAATGAACTGGAAAGAGCCAAATGACAGGAATGTTAATCACGACGCTTGATGCACCACCCTCACCCTTCACATACATCTTCCCCTCAGAGAAATATCCCTGAAGGGTAGTCGAGTCTTAGGGGGAGAAACAAGTGCCCGCAAACTTAGGGTGAAATGCAGGTTTCACTCTGCCGTCTGAAAAATCTTGCCCTGCACCTGACTGAGATCACGGCGTGTTAGACCCGTACCCAATCGCACATACAATTCCGCTGGTGGGCACACAGAGCTCCGGCAGAGCTCGAAGTTCCCAGAGCACGTGCAATACTCCTGGTGGCTGCAACAAGCAATGTCGTACACAGCACACTTGGACCTTGACTTCCTGTCAAGGAAAGGCCGCAGGGCAGGGTCATTGAATCGAGAGAGGGAAACACTTGGCTGCATTCCTCAGGTGAGACACAGGTCAAACTGTGCCGGCTGAAAAGCTCAGGTTCCCTTTGGGAAGCTCTTCGTTGTATGCGGGACGGGAAGGCCTTTGCTTGCAGGCTGTGGCCATTGCCAGGCTAGGACGGAGGAAACACCGCCTATCCCAGCACGCTTGTCAGCACGCATGGGAGAGAACTCACGCCCCGTTTCAGTCCCCTGCCAGCCATACATACACGTCAAGGACAGTGTTCCCAGAGATACCTTCCTGTAAATGGGAGAGAGGAAGTTTGACTGGGCACAACTCAGCCTTGGCAGGCCGTCTGAACAGCTTACTCCCTTGATGGCTTTGGAGCAGAGAGCATCACGCAGCGTTCCGTGAAGCTCATGGTAGGCTGATTTTAGGGCTCTCGCCGACACTCCTCGGGCTCTAGCCCTCTCAACCTCTTCCGGCCCTTACTGGCCTTCTCTGACACACCTCGGCGAGTACAGAGCTTAGGGCGACGCATTCCGTTTACGATGGGCAGCAGGAATTCACAGCAGTGTGTCAAGCCCTCCGGCCTTCTCTCCTTCGGCACGCAGAGGTTTTGCACTTCTTGCAAACACCTCAGCGGAGAGCCCAAAGTATTCCTGAGCTCTTCAACAATGTAGTGCTGCACTAGACTTCAAATATGTCTTCGCTGCGAGATACATTAGAGCGTGTAGTCGTTGCTTCTGAAGGTGAGGAACGCTTCCCTAATGGGCTTTCAGGGAGAAACCTGCTGCGAGTGGCCGTCTGCAAGCCCTTGCGATCACATTCGTCAGCGGCTGTGGTGGCAGTCAAGTTCTGACAGCAAATGGAAATATCAGCTCTCCATGTTTACGAAACGCACCCCTCCGTGTGTCAAAGGCAAAAGTCTACCTTTCCTTCAGAGTCCTCAACCCTGTGAGACAAACATGCTGTGGGTGGCTCCATTCAAAGTGTTTCTCAGGATACCGGGGGAAACTTCCCATTCTAAGAGGGACGAATAGGCTCCGTTTCCTGTCCGGTCAAGTCCATTTCCAGGAACACATCAGAGTCCTTGGTCAAGCGCGTTGTGTGAATGGGCAGAGGAAGAAAGCACTCAGTGCTGGAGAAGGTTAGCTGGCCGACATTGCAGGCACAGTACGCAGCACTCTGTACTTGCACCTTGCCTGTGGCAAATGCATACATACTCTGATGAGGAAGAGACAAGCGGTGCAGGTCCTCTACTGGCTTTCCCACTTATTTGTAGATGACAACAGAGAAGCTTGCCCATGGAACTTGAGACCGGCTTATGTGCAAGTCGACCCAAAATGGAAGAGCCGTTTCCTCCTGCCCCCAGGGACACGTTCCGTACTTTGCCTGGGCAGAGGCTGTGAGGCTTTGTTGATCCCAGCTCGTGGGAAACGGATATATAAATTCTGTGAGGTACGAGGATTTCCTTCCCTGCAGCAGCGCCTGGGTTTCCTCGTTGCCTTTGGCACACGGTGCTCGAGCGGCGCTCTCAATGAACTGGAAAGAGCCAAATGACAGGAATGTTAATCACGACGCTTGATGCACCACCCTCACCCTTCACATACATCTTCCCCTCAGAGAAATATCCCTGAAGGGTAGTCGAGTCTTAGGGGGAGAAACAAGTGCCCGCAAACTTAGGGTGAAATGCAGGTTTCACTCTGCCGTCTGAAAAATCTTGCCCTGCACCTGACTGAGATCACGGCGTGTTAGACCCGTACCCAATCGCACATACAATTCCGCTGGTGGGCACACAGAGCTCCGGCAGAGCTCGAAGTTCCCAGAGCACGTGCAATACTCCTGGTGGCTGCAACAAGCAATGTCGTACACAGCACACTTGGACCTTGACTTCCTGTCAAGGAAAGGCCGCAGGGCAGGGTCATTGAATCGAGAGAGGGAAACACTTGGCTGCATTCCTCAGGTGAGACACAGGTCAAACTGTGCCGGCTGAAAAGCTCAGGTTCCCTTTGGGAAGCTCTTCGTTGTAGGCGGGACGGGAAGGCCTTTGCTTGCAGGCTGTGGCCATTGCCAGGCTAGGACGGAGGAAACACCGCCTATCCCAGCACGCTTGTCAGCACGCATGGGAGAGAACTCACGCCCCGTTTCAGTCCCCTGCCAGCCATACATACACGTCAAGGACAGTGTTCCCAGAGATACCTTCCTGTAAATGGGAGAGAGGAAGTTTGACTGGGCAAAACTCAGCCTTGGCAGGCCGTCTGAACAGCTTACTCCCTTGATGGCTTTGGAGCAGAGAGCATCACGCAGCGTTCCGTGAAGCTCATGGTAGGCTGATTTTAGGGCTCTCGCCGACACTCCTCGGGCTCTAGCACTCTCAACCTCTTCCGGCCCTTACTGGCCTTCTCTGACACACCTCGGCGAGTACAGAGCTTAGGGCGACGCATTCCGTTTACGATGGGCAGCAGGAATTCACAGCAGTGTGTCAAGCCCTCCGGCCTTCTCTCCTTCGGCACGCAGAGGTTTTGCACTTCTTGCAAACACCTCAGCGGAGAGCCCAAAGTATTCCTGAGCTCTTCAACAATGTAGTGCTGCACTAGACTTCAAATATGTCTTCGCTGCGACATACATTAGAGCGTGTAGTCGTTGCTTCTGAAGGTGAGGAACGCTTCCCTAATGGGCTTTCAGGGAGAAACCTGCTGCGAGTGGCCGTCTGCAAGCCCTTGCGATCACATTCGTCAGCGGCTGTGGTGGCAGTCAAGTTCTGACAGCAAATGGAAATATCAGCTCTCCCTGTTTACGAAACGCACCCCTCCGTGTGTCAAAGGCAAAAGTCTACCTTTCCTTCAGAGTCCTCAACCCTGTGAGACAAACATGCTGTGGGTGGCTCCATTCAAAGTGTTTCTCAGGATACCGGGGGAAACTTCCCATTCTAAGAGGGACGAATAGGCTCCGTTTCCTGTCCGGTCAAGTCCATTTCCAGGAACACATCAGAGTCCTTGGTCAAGCGCGTTGTGTGAATGGGCAGAGGAAGAAAGCACTCAGTGCTGGAGAAGGTTAGCTGGCTGACATTGCAGGCACAGTACGCAGCACTCTGTACTTGCACCTTGCCTGTGGCAAATGCATACATACTCTGATGAGGAAGAGACAAGCGGTGCAGGTCCTCTACTGGCTTTCCCACTTATTTGTAGATGACAACAGAGAAGCTTGCCCATGGAACTTGAGACCGGCTTATGTGCAAGTCGACCCAAAATGGAAGAGCCGTTTCCTCCTGCCCCCAGGGACACGTTCCGTACTTTGCCTGGGCAGAGGCTGTGAGGCTTTGTTGATCCCAGCTCGTGGGAAACGGATATATAAATTCTGTGAGGTACGAGGATTTCCTTCCCTGCAGCAGCGCCTGGGTTTCCTCGTTGCCTTTGGCACACGGTGCTCGAGCGGCGCTCTCAATGAACTGGAAAGAGCCAAATGACAGGAATGTTAATCACGACGCTTGATGCACCACCCTCACCCTTCACATACATCTTCCCCTCAGAGAAATATCCCTGAAGGGTAGTCGAGTCTTAGGGGGAGAAACAAGTGCCCGCAAACTTAGGGTGAAATGCAGGTTTCACTCTGCCGTCTGAAAAATCTTGCCCTGCACCTGACTGAGATCACGGCGTGTTAGACCCGTACCCAATCGCACATACAATTCCGCTGGTGGGCACACAGAGCTCCGGCAGAGCTCGAAGTTCCCAGAGCACGTGCAATACTCCTGGTGGCTGCAACAAGCAATGTCGTACACAGCACACTTGGACCTTGACTTCCTGTCAAGGAAAGGCCGCAGGGCAGGGTCATTGAATCGAGAGAGGGAAACACTTGGCTGCATTCCTCAGGTGAGACACAGGTCAAACTGTGCCGGCTGAAAAGCTCAGGTTCCCTTTGGGAAGCTCTTCGTTGTAGGCGGGACGGGAAGGCCTTTGCTTGCAGGCTGTGGCCATTGCCAGGCTAGGACGGAGGAAACACCGCCTATCCCAGCACGCTTGTCAGCACGCATGGGAGAGAACTCACGCCCCGTTTCAGTCCCCTGCCAGCCATACATACACGTCAAGGACAGTGTTCCCAGAGATACCTTCCTGTAAATGGGAGAGAGGAAGTTTGACTGGGCAAAACTCAGCCTTGGCAGGCCGTCTGAACAGCTTACTCCCTTGATGGCTTTGGAGCAGAGAGCATCACGCAGCGTTCCGTGAAGCTCATGGTAGGCTGATTTTAGGGCTCTCGCCGACACTCCTCGGGCTCTAGCACTCTCAACCTCTTCCGGCCCTTACTGGCCTTCTCTGACACACCTCGGCGAGTACAGAGCTTAGGGCGACGCATTCCGTTTACGATGGGCAGCAGGAATTCACAGCAGTGTGTCAAGCCCTCCGGCCTTCTCTCCTTCGGCACGCAGAGGTTTTGCACTTCTTGCAAACACCTCAGCGGAGAGCCCAAAGTATTCCTGAGCTCTTCAACAATGTAGTGCTGCACTAGACTTCAAATATGTCTTCGCTGCGACATACATTAGAGCGTGTAGTCGTTGCTTCTGAAGGTGAGGAACGCTTCCCTAATGGGCTTTCAGGGAGAAACCTGCTGCGAGTGGCCGTCTGCAAGCCCTTGCGATCACATTCGTCAGCGGCTGTGGTGGCAGTCAAGTTCTGACAGCAAATGGAAATATCAGCTCTCCCTGTTTACGAAACGCACCCCTCCGTGTGTCAAAGGCAAAAGTCTACCTTTCCTTCAGAGTCCTCAACCCTGTGAGACAAACATGCTGTGGGTGGCTCCATTCAAAGTGTTTCTCAGGATACCGGGGGAAACTTCCCATTCTAAGAGGGACGAATAGGCTCCGTTTCCTGTCCGGTCAAGTCCATTTCCAGGAACACATCAGAGTCCTTGGTCAAGCGCGTTGTGTGAATGGGCAGAGGAAGAAAGCACTCAGTGCTGGAGAAGGTTAGCTGGCTGACATTGCAGGCACAGTACGCAGCACTCTGTACTTGCACCTTGCCTGTGGCAAATGCATACATACTCTGATGAGGAAGAGACAAGCGGTGCAGGTCCTCTACTGGCTTTCCCACTTATTTGTAGATGACAACAGAGAAGCTTGCCCATGGAACTTGAGACCGGCTTATGTGCAAGTCGACCCAAAATGGAAGAGCCGTTTCCTCCTGCCCCCAGGGACACGTTCCGTACTTTGCCTGGGCAGAGGCTGTGAGGCTTTGTTGATCCCAGCTCGTGGGAAACGGATATATAAATTCTGTGAGGTACGAGGATTTCCTTCCCTGCAGCAGCGCCTGGGTTTCCTCGTTGCCTTTGGCACACGGTGCTCGAGCGGCGCTCTCAATGAACTGGAAAGAGCCAAATGACAGGAATGTTAATCACGACGCTTGATGCACCACCCTCACCCTTCACATACATCTTCCCCTCAGAGAAATATCCCTGAAGGGTAGTCGAGTCTTAGGGGGAGAAACAAGTGCCCGCAAACTTAGGGTGAAATGCAGGTTTCACTCTGCCGTCTGAAAAATCTTGCCCTGCACCTGACTGAGATCACGGCGTGTTAGACCCGTACCCAATCGCACATACAATTCCGCTGGTGGGCACACAGAGCTCCGGCAGAGCTCGAAGTTCCCAGAGCACGTGCAATACTCCTGGTGGCTGCAACAAGCAATGTCGTACACAGCACACTTGGACCTTGACTTCCTGTCAAGGAAAGGCCGCAGGGCAGGGTCATTGAATCGAGAGAGGGAAACACTTGGCTGCATTCCTCAGGTGAGACACAGGTCAAACTGTGCCGGCTGAAAAGCTCAGGTTCCCTTTGGGAAGCTCTTCGTTGTAGGCGGGACGGGAAGGCCTTTGCTTGCAGGCTGTGGCCATTGCCAGGCTAGGACGGAGGAAACACCGCCTATCCCAGCACGCTTGTCAGCACGCATGGGAGAGAACTCACGCCCCGTTTCAGTCCCCTGCCAGCCATACATACACGTCAAGGACAGTGTTCCCAGAGATACCTTCCTGTAAATGGGAGAGAGGAAGTTTGACTGGGCACAACTCAGCCTTGGCAGGCCGTCTGAACAGCTTACTCCCTTGATGGCTTTGGAGCAGAGAGCATCACGCAGCGTTCCGTGAAGCTCATGGTAGGCTGATTTTAGGGCTCTCGCCGACACTCCTCGGGCTCTAGCCCTCTCAACCTCTTCCGGCCCTTACTGGCCTTCTCTGACACACCTCGGCGAGTACAGAGCTTAGGGCGACGCATTCCGTTTACGATGGGCAGCAGGAATTCACAGCAGTGTGTCAAGCCCTCCGGCCTTCTCTCCTTCGGCACGCAGAGGTTTTGCACTTCTTGCAAACACCTCAGCGGAGAGCCCAAAGTATTCCTGAGCTCTTCAACAATGTAGTGCTGCACTAGACTTCAAATATGTCTTCGCTGCGAGATACATTAGAGCGTGTAGTCGTTGCTTCTGAAGGTGAGGAACGCTTCCCTAATGGGCTTTCAGGGAGAAACCTGCTGCGAGTGGCCGTCTGCAAGCCCTTGCCATCACATTCGTCAGCGGCTGTGGTGGCAGTCAAGTTCTGACAGCAAATGGAAATATCAGCTCTCCATGTTTACGAAACGCACCCCTCCGTGTGTCAAAGGCAAAAGTCTACCTTTCCTTCAGAGTCCTCAACCCTGTGAGACAAACATGCTGTGGGTGGCTCCATTCAAAGTGTTTCTCAGGATACCGGGGGAAACTTCCCATTCTAAGAGGGACGAATAGGCTCCGTTTCCTGTCCGGTCAAGTCCATTTCCAGGAACACATCAGAGTCCTTGGTCAAGCGCGTTGTGTGAATGGGCAGAGGAAGAAAGCACTCAGTGCTGGAGAAGGTTAGCTGGCCGACATTGCAGGCACAGTACGCAGCACTCTGTACTTGCACCTTGCCTGTGGCAAATGCATACATACTCTGATGAGGAAGAGACAAGCGGTGCAGGTCCTCTACTGGCTTTCCCACTTATTTGTAGATGACAACAGAGAAGCTTGCCCATGGAACTTGAGACCGGCTTATGTGCAAGTCGACCCAAAATGGAAGAGCCGTTTCCTCCTGCCCCCAGGGACACGTTCCGTACTTTGCCTGGGCAGAGGCTGTGAGGCTTTGTTGATCCCAGCTCGTGGGAAACGGATATATAAATTCTGTGAGGTACGAGGATTTCCTTCCCTGCAGCAGCGCCTGGGCTTCCTCGTTGCCTTTGGCACACGGTGCTCGAGCGGCGCTCTCAATGAACTGGAAAGAGCCAAATGACAGGAATGTTAATCACGACGCTTGATGCACCACCCTCACCCTTCACATACATCTTCCCCTCAGAGAAATATCCCTGACGGGTAGTCGAGTCTTAGGGGGAGAAACAAGTGCCCGCAAACTTAGGGTGAAATGCAGGTTTCACTCTGCCGTCTGAAAAATCTTGCCCTGCACCTGACTGAGATCACGGCGTGTTAGACCCGTACCCAATCGCACATACAATTCCGCTGGTGGGCACACAGAGCTCCGGCAGAGCTCGAAGTTCCCAGAGCACGTGCAATACTCCTGGTGGCTGCAACAAGCAATGTCGTACACAGCACACTTGGACCTTGACTTCCTGTCAAGGAAAGGCCGCAGGGCAGGGTCATTGAATCGAGAGAGGGAAACACTTGGCTGCATTCCTCAGGTGAGACACAGGTCAAACTGTGCCGGCTGAAAAGCTCAGGTTCCCTTTGGGAAGCTCTTCGTTGTAGGCGGGACGGGAAGGCCTTTGCTTGCAGGCTGTGGCCATTGCCAGGCTAGGACGAAGGAAACACCGCCTATCCCAGCACGCTTGTCAGCACGCATGGGAGAGAACTCACGCCCCGTTTCAGTCCCCTGCCAGCCATACATACACGTCAAGGACAGTGTTCCCAGAGATACCTTCCTGTAAATGGGAGAGAGGAAGTTTGACTGGGCAAAACTCAGCCTTGGCAGGCCGTCTGAACAGCTTACTCCCTTGATGGCTTTGGAGCAGAGAGCATCACGCAGCGTTCCGTGAAGCTCATGGTAGGCTGATTTTAGGGCTCTCGCCGACACTCCTCGGGCTCTAGCCCTCTCAACCTCTTCCGGCCCTTACTGGCCTTCTCTGACACACCTCGGCGAGTACAGAGCTTAGGGCGACGCATTCCGTTTACGATGGGCAGCAGGAATTCACAGCAGTGTGTCAAGCCCTCCGGCCTTCTCTCCTTCGGCACGCAGAGGTTTTGCACTTCTTGCAAACACCTCAGCGGAGAGCCCAAAGTATTCCTGAGCTCTTCAACAATGTAGTGCTGCACTAGACTTCAAATATGTCTTCGCTGCGAGATACATTAGAGCGTGTAGTCGTTGCTTCTGAAGGTGAGGAACGCTTCCCTAATGGGCTTTCAGGGAGAAACCTGCTGCGAGTGGCCGTCTGCAAGCCCTTGCCATCACATTCGTCAGCGGCTGTGGTGGCAGTCAAGTTCTGACAGCAAATGGAAATATCAGCTCTCCATGTTTACGAAACGCACCCCTCCGTGTGTCAAAGGCAAAAGTCTACCTTTCCTTCAGAGTCCTCAACCCTGTGAGACAAACATGCTGTGGGTGGCTCCATTCAAAGTGTTTCTCAGGATACCGGGGGAAACTTCCCATTCTAAGAGGGACGAATAGGCTCCGTTTCCTGTCCGGTCAAGTCCATTTCCAGGAACACATCAGAGTCCTTGGTCAAGCGCGTTGTGTGAATGGGCAGAGGAAGAAAGCACTCAGTGCTGGAGAAGGTTAGCTGGCCGACATTGCAGGCACAGTACGCAGCACTCTGTACTTGCACCTTGCCTGTGGCAAATGCATACATACTCTGATGAGGAAGAGACAAGCGGTGCAGGTCCTCTACTGGCTTTCCCACTTATTTGTAGATGACAACAGAGAAGCTTGCCCATGGAACTTGAGACCGGCTTATGTGCAAGTCGACCCAAAATGGAAGAGCCGTTTCCTCCTGCCCCCAGGGACACGTTCCGTACTTTGCCTGGGCAGAGGCTGTGAGGCTTTGTTGATCCCAGCTCGTGGGAAACGGATATATAAATTCTGTGAGGTACGAGGATTTCCTTCCCTGCAGCAGCGCCTGGGCTTCCTCGTTGCCTTTGGCACACGGTGCTCGAGCGGCGCTCTCAATGAACTGGAAAGAGCCAAATGACAGGAATGTTAATCACGACGCTTGATGCACCACCCTCACCCTTCACATACATCTTCCCCTCAGAGAAATATCCCTGACGGGTAGTCGAGTCTTAGGGGGAGAAACAAGTGCCCGCAAACTTAGGGTGAAATGCAGGTTTCACTCTGCCGTCTGAAAAATCTTGCCCTGCACCTGACTGAGATCACGGCGTGTTAGACCCGTACCCAATCGCACATACAATTCCGCTGGTGGGCACACAGAGCTCCGGCAGAGCTCGAAGTTCCCAGAGCACGTGCAATACTCCTGGTGGCTGCAACAAGCAATGTCGTACACAGCACACTTGGACCTTGACTTCCTGTCAAGGAAAGGCCGCAGGGCAGGGTCATTGAATCGAGAGAGGGAAACACTTGGCTGCATTCCTCAGGTGAGACACAGGTCAAACTGTGCCGGCTGAAAAGCTCAGGTTCCCTTTGGGAAGCTCTTCGTTGTAGGCGGGACGGGAAGGCCTTTGCTTGCAGGCTGTGGCCATTGCCAGGCTAGGACGGAGGAAACACCGCCTATCCCAGCACGCTTGTCAGCACGCATGGGAGAGAACTCACGCCCCGTTTCAGTCCCCTGCCAGCCATACATACACGTCAAGGACAGTGTTCCCAGAGATACCTTCCTGTAAATGGGAGAGAGGAAGTTTGACTGGGCAAAACTCAGCCTTGGCAGGCCGTCTGAACAGCTTACTCCCTTGATGGCTTTGGAGCAGAGAGCATCACGCAGCGTTCCGTGAAGCTCATGGTAGGCTGATTTTAGGGCTCTCGCCGACACTCCTCGGGCTCTAGCACTCTCAACCTCTTCCGGCCCTTACTGGCCTTCTCTGACACACCTCGGCGAGTACAGAGCTTAGGGCGACACATTCCGTTTACGATGGGCAGCAGGAATTCACAGCAGTGTGTCAAGCCCTCCGGCCTTCTCTCCTTCGGCACGCAGAGGTTTTGCACTTCTTGCAAACACCTCAGCGGAGAGCCCAAAGTATTCCTGAGCTCTTCAACAATGTAGTGCTGCACTAGACTTCAAATATGTCTTCGCTGCGACATACATTAGAGCGTGTAGTCGTTGCTTCTGAAGGTGAGGAACGCTTCCCTAATGGGCTTTCAGGGAGAAACCTGCTGCGAGTGGCCGTCTGCAAGCCCTTGCGATCACATTCGTCAGCGGCTGTGGTGGCAGTCAAGTTCTGACAGCAAATGGAAATATCAGCTCTCCCTGTTTACGAAACGCACCCCTCCGTGTGTCAAAGGCAAAAGTCTACCTTTCCTTCAGAGTCCTCAACCCTGTGAGACAAACATGCTGTGGGTGGCTCCATTCAAAGTGTTTCTCAGGATACCGGGGGAAACTTCCCATTCTAAGAGGGACGAATAGGCTCCGTTTCCTGTCCGGTCAAGTCCATTTCCAGGAACACATCAGAGTCCTTGGTCAAGCGCGTTGTGTGAATGGGCAGAGGAAGAAAGCACTCAGTGCTGGAGAAGGTTAGCTGGCTGACATTGCAGGCACAGTACGCAGCACTCTGTACTTGCACCTTGCCTGTGGCAAATGCATACATACTCTGATGAGGAAGAGACAAGCGGTGCAGGTCCTCTACTGGCTTTCCCACTTATTTGTAGATGACAACAGAGAAGCTTGCCCATGGAACTTGAGACCGGCTTATGTGCAAGTCGACCCAAAATGGAAGAGCCGTTTCCTCCTGCCCCCAGGGACACGTTCCGTACTTTGCCTGGGCAGAGGCTGTGAGGCTTTGTTGATCCCAGCTCGTGGGAAACGGATATATAAATTCTGTGAGGTACGAGGATTTCCTTCCCTGCAGCAGCGCCTGGGTTTCCTCGTTGCCTTTGGCACACGGTGCTCGAGCGGCGCTCTCAATGAACTGGAAAGAGCCAAATGACAGGAATGTTAATCACGACGCTTGATGCACCACCCTCACCCTTCACATACATCTTCCCCTCAGAGAAATATCCCTGAAGGGTAGTCGAGTCTTAGGGGGAGAAACAAGTGCCCGCAAACTTAGGGTGAAATGCAGGTTTCACTCTGCCGTCTGAAAAATCTTGCCCTGCACCTGACTGAGATCACGGCGTGTTAGACCCGTACCCAATCGCACATACAATTCCGCTGGTGGGCACACAGAGCTCCGGCAGAGCTCGAAGTTCCCAGAGCACGTGCAATACTCCTGGTGGCTGCAACAAGCAATGTCGTACACAGCACACTTGGACCTTGACTTCCTGTCAAGGAAAGGCCGCAGGGCAGGGTCATTGAATCGAGAGAGGGAAACACTTGGCTGCATTCCTCAGGTGAGACACAGGTCAAACTGTGCCGGCTGAAAAGCTCAGGTTCCCTTTGGGAAGCTCTTCGTTGTAGGCGGGACGGGAAGGCCTTTGCTTGCAGGCTGTGGCCATTGCCAGGCTAGGACGGAGGAAACACCGCCTATCCCAGCACGCTTGTCAGCACGCATGGGAGAGAACTCACGCCCCGTTTCAGTCCCCTGCCAGCCATACATACACGTCAAGGACAGTGTTCCCAGAGATACCTTCCTGTAAATGGGAGAGAGGAAGTTTGACTGGGCAAAACTCAGCCTTGGCAGGCCGTCTGAACAGCTTACTCCCTTGATGGCTTTGGAGCAGAGAGCATCACGCAGCGTTCCGTGAAGCTCATGGTAGGCTGATTTTAGGGCTCTCGCCGACACTCCTCGGGCTCTAGCACTCTCAACCTCTTCCGGCCCTTACTGGCCTTCTCTGACACACCTCGGCGAGTACAGAGCTTAGGGCGACACATTCCGTTTACGATGGGCAGCAGGAATTCACAGCAGTGTGTCAAGCCCTCCGGCCTTCTCTCCTTCGGCACGCAGAGGTTTTGCACTTCTTGCAAACACCTCAGCGGAGAGCCCAAAGTATTCCTGAGCTCTTCAACAATGTAGTGCTGCACTAGACTTCAAATATGTCTTCGCTGCGACATACATTAGAGCGTGTAGTCGTTGCTTCTGAAGGTGAGGAACGCTTCCCTAATGGGCTTTCAGGGAGAAACCTGCTGCGAGTGGCCGTCTGCAAGCCCTTGCGATCACATTCGTCAGCGGCTGTGGTGGCAGTCAAGTTCTGACAGCAAATGGAAATATCAGCTCTCCCTGTTTACGAAACGCACCCCTCCGTGTGTCAAAGGCAAAAGTCTACCTTTCCTTCAGAGTCCTCAACCCTGTGAGACAAACATGCTGTGGGTGGCTCCATTCAAAGTGTTTCTCAGGATACCGGGGGAAACTTCCCATTCTAAGAGGGACGAATAGGCTCCGTTTCCTGTCCGGTCAAGTCCATTTCCAGGAACACATCAGAGTCCTTGGTCAAGCGCGTTGTGTGAATGGGCAGAGGAAGAAAGCACTCAGTGCTGGAGAAGGTTAGCTGGCTGACATTGCAGGCACAGTACGCAGCACTCTGTACTTGCACCTTGCCTGTGGCAAATGCATACATACTCTGATGAGGAAGAGACAAGCGGTGCAGGTCCTCTACTGGCTTTCCCACTTATTTGTAGATGACAACAGAGAAGCTTGCCCATGGAACTTGAGACCGGCTTGTGTGCAAGTCGACCCAAAATGGAAGAGCCGTTTCCTCCTGCCCCCAGGGACACGTTCCGTACTTTGCCTGGGCAGAGGCTGTGAGGCTTTGTTGATCCCAGCTCGTGGGAAACGGATATATAAATTCTGTGAGGTACGAGGATTTCCTTCCCTGCAGCAGCGCCTGTGCTTCCACGTTGCCTTTGGCACACGGTGCTCGAGCGGCGCTCTCAATGAACTGGAAAGAGCCAAATGACAGGAATGTTAATCACGACGCTTGATGCACCACCCTCACCCTTCACATACATCTTCCCCTCAGAGAAATATCCCTGAAGGGTAGTCGAGTCTTAGGGGGAGAAACAAGTGCCCGCAAACTTAGGGTGAAATGCAGGTTTCACTCTGCCGTCTGAAAAATCTTGCCCTGCACCTGACTGAGATCACGGCGTGTTAGACCCGTACCCAATCGCACATACAATTCCGCTGGTGGGCACACAGAGCTCCGGCAGAGCTCGAAGTTCCCAGAGCACGTGCAATACTCCTGGTGGCTGCAACAAGCAATGTCGTACACAGCACACTTGGACCTTGACTTCCTGTCAAGGAAAGGCCGCAGGGCAGGGTCATTGAATCGAGAGAGGGAAACACTTGGCTGCATTCCTCAGGTGAGACACAGGTCAAACTGTGCCGGCTGAAAAGCTCAGGTTCCCTTTGGGAAGCTCTTCGTTGTAGGCGGGACGGGAAGGCCTTTGCTTGCAGGCTGTGGCCATTGCCAGGCTAGGACGGAGGAAACACCGCCTATCCCAGCACGCTTGTCAGCACGCATGGGAGAGAACTCACGCCCCGTTTCAGTCCCCTGCCAGCCATACATACACGTCAAGGACAGTGTTCCCAGAGATACCTTCCTGTAAATGGGAGAGAGGAAGTTTGACTGGGCAAAACTCAGCCTTGGCAGGCCGTCTGAACAGCTTACTCCCTTGATGGCTTTGGAGCAGAGAGCATCACGCAGCGTTCCGTGAAGCTCATGGTAGGCTGATTTTAGGGCTCTCGCCGACACTCCTCGGGCTCTAGCACTCTCAACCTCTTCCGGCCCTTACTGGCCTTCTCTGACACACCTCGGCGAGTACAGAGCTTAGGGCGACACATTCCGTTTACGATGGGCAGCAGGAATTCACAGCAGTGTGTCAAGCCCTCCGGCCTTCTCTCCTTCGGCACGCAGAGGTTTTGCACTTCTTGCAAACACCTCAGCGGAGAGCCCAAAGTATTCGTGAGCTCTTCAACAATGTAGTGCTGCACTAGACTTCAAATATGTCTTCGCTGCGAGATACATTAGAGCGTGTAGTCGTTGCTTCTGAAGGTGAGGAACGCTTCCCTAATGGGCTTTCAGGGAGAAACCTGCTGCGAGTGGCCGTCTGCAAGCCCTTGCGATCACATTCGTCAGCGGCTGTGGTGGCAGTCAAGTTCTGACAGCAAATGGAAATATCAGCTCTCCCTGTTTACGAAACGCACCCCTCCGTGTGTCAAAGGCAAAAGTCTACCTTTCCTTCAGAGTCCTCAACCCTGTGAGACAAACATGCTGTGGGTGGCTCCATTCAAAGTGTTTCTCAGGATACCGGGGGAAACTTCCCATTCTAAGAGGGACGAATAGGCTCCGTTTCCTGTCCGGTCAAGTCCATTTCCAGGAACACATCAGAGTCCTTGGTCAAGCGCGTTGTGTGAATGGGCAGAGGAAGAAAGCACTCAGTGCTGGAGAAGGTTAGCTGGCTGACATTGCAGGCACAGTACGCAGCACTCTGTACTTGCACCTTGCCTGTGGCAAATGCATACATACTCTGATGAGGAAGAGACAAGCGGTGCAGGTCCTCTACTGGCTTTCCCACTTATTTGTAGATGACAACAGAGAAGCTTGCCCATGGAACTTGAGACCGGCTTATGTGCAAGTCGACCCAAAATGGAAGAGCCGTTTCCTCCTGCCCCCAGGGACACGTTCCGTACTTTGCCTGGGCAGAGGCTGTGAGGCTTTGTTGATCCCAGCTCGTGGGAAACGGATATATAAATTCTGTGAGGTACGAGGATTTCCTTCCCTGCAGCAGCGCCTGTGCTTCCACGTTGCCTTTGGCACACGGTGCTCGAGCGGCGCTCTCAATGAACTGGAAAGAGCCAAATGACAGGAATGTTAATCACGACGCTTGATGCACCACCCTCACCCTTCACATACATCTTCCCCTCAGAGAAATATCCCTGAAGGGTAGTCGAGTCTTAGGGGGAGAAACAAGTGCCCGCAAACTTAGGGTGAAATGCAGGTTTCACTCTGCCGTCTGAAAAATCTTGCCCTGCACCTGACTGAGATCACGGCGTGTTAGACCCGTACCCAATCGCACATACAATTCCGCTGGTGGGCACACAGAGCTCCGGCAGAGCTCGAAGTTCCCAGAGCACGTGCAATACTCCTGGTGGCTGCAACAAGCAATGTCGTACACAGCACACTTGGACCTTGACTTCCTGTCAAGGAAAGGCCGCAGGGCAGGGTCATTGAATCGAGAGAGGGAAACACTTGGCTGCATTCCTCAGGTGAGACACAGGTCAAACTGTGCCGGCTGAAAAGCTCAGGTTCCCTTTGGGAAGCTCTTCGTTGTAGGCGGGACGGGAAGGCCTTTGCTTGCAGGCTGTGGCCATTGCCAGGCTAGGACGGAGGAAACACCGCCTATCCCAGCACGCTTGTCAGCACGCATGGGAGAGAACTCACGCCCCGTTTCAGTCCCCTGCCAGCCATACATACACGTCAAGGACAGTGTTCCCAGAGATACCTTCCTGTAAATGGGAGAGAGGAAGTTTGACTGGGCACAACTCAGCCTTGGCAGGCCGTCTGAACAGCTTACTCCCTTGATGGCTTTGGAGCAGAGAGCATCACGCAGCGTTCCGTGAAGCTCATGGTAGGCTGATTTTAGGGCTCTCGCCGACACTCCTCGGGCTCTAGCCCTCTCAACCTCTTCCGGCCCTTACTGGCCTTCTCTGACACACCTCGGCGAGTACAGAGCTTAGGGCGACACATTCCGTTTACGATGGGCAGCAGGAATTCACAGCAGTGTGTCAAGCCCTCCGGCCTTCTCTCCTTCGGCACGCAGAGGTTTTGCACTTCTTGCAAACACCTCAGCGGAGAGCCCAAAGTATTCGTGAGCTCTTCAACAATGTAGTGCTGCACTAGACTTCAAATATGTCTTCGCTGCGAGATACATTAGAGCGTGTAGTCGTTGCTTCTGAAGGTGAGGAACGCTTCCCTAATGGGCTTTCAGGGAGAAACCTGCTGCGAGTGGCCGTCTGCAAGCCCTTGCGATCACATTCGTCAGCGGCTGTGGTGGCAGTCAAGTTCTGACAGCAAATGGAAATATCAGCTCTCCCTGTTTACGAAACGCACCCCTCCGTGTGTCAAAGGCAAAAGTCTACCTTTCCTTCAGAGTCCTCAACCCTGTGAGACAAACATGCTGTGGGTGGCTCCATTCAAAGTGTTTCTCAGGATACCGGGGGAAACTTCCCATTCTAAGAGGGACGAATAGGCTCCGTTTCCTGTCCGGTCAAGTCCATTTCCAGGAACACATCAGAGTCCTTGGTCAAGCGCGTTGTGTGAATGGGCAGAGGAAGAAAGCACTCAGTGCTGGAGAAGGTTAGCTGGCTGACATTGCAGGCACAGTACGCAGCACTCTGTACTTGCACCTTGCCTGTGGCAAATGCATACATACTCTGATGAGGAAGAGACAAGCGGTGCAGGTCCTCTACTGGCTTTCCCACTTATTTGTAGATGACAACAGAGAAGCTTGCCCATGGAACTTGAGACCGGCTTATGTGCAAGTCGACCCAAAATGGAAGAGCCGTTTCCTCCTGCCCCCAGGGACACGTTCCGTACTTTGCCTGGGCAGAGGCTGTGAGGCTTTGTTGATCCCAGCTCGTGGGAAACGGATATATAAATTCTGTGAGGTACGAGGATTTCCTTCCCTGCAGCAGCGCCTGTGCTTCCACGTTGCCTTTGGCACACGGTGCTCGAGCGGCGCTCTCAATGAACTGGAAAGAGCCAAATGACAGGAATGTTAATCACGACGCTTGATGCACCACCCTCACCCTTCACATACATCTTCCCCTCAGAGAAATATCCCTGAAGGGTAGTCGAGTCTTAGGGGGAGAAACAAGTGCCCGCAAACTTAGGGTGAAATGCAGGTTTCACTCTGCCGTCTGAAAAATCTTGCCCTGCACCTGACTGAGATCACGGCGTGTTAGATCCGTACCCAATCGCACATACAATTCCGCTGGTGGGCACACAGAGCTCCGGCAGAGCTCGAAGTTCCCAGAGCACGTGCAATACTCCTGGTGGCTGCAACAAGCAATGTCGTACACAGCACACTTGGACCTTGACTTCCTGTCAAGGAAAGGCCGCAGGGCAGGGTCATTGAATCGAGAGAGGGAAACACTTGGCTGCATTCCTCAGGTGAGACACAGGTCAAACTGTGCCGGCTGAAAAGCTCAGGTTCCCTTTGGGAAGCTCTTCGTTGTAGGCGGGACGGGAAGGCCTTTGCTTGCAGGCTGTGGCCATTGCCAGGCTAGGACGGAGGAAACACCGCCTATCCCAGCACGCTTGTCAGCACGCATGGGAGAGAACTCACGCCCCGTTTCAGTCCCCTGCCAGCCATACATACACGTCAAGGACAGTGTTCCCAGAGATACCTTCCTGTAAATGGGAGAGAGGAAGTTTGACTGGGCAAAACTCAGCCTTGGCAGGCCGTCTGAACAGCTTACTCCCTTGATGGCTTTGGAGCAGAGAGCATCACGCAGCGTTCCGTGAAGCTCATGGTAGGCTGATTTTAGGGCTCTCGCCGACACTCCTCGGGCTCTAGCACTCTCAACCTCTTCCGGCCCTTACTGGCCTTCTCTGACACACCTCGGCGAGTACAGAGCTTAGGGCGACACATTCCGTTTACGATGGGCAGCAGGAATTCACAGCAGTGTGTCAAGCCCTCCGGCCTTCTCTCCTTCGGCACGCAGAGGTTTTGCACTTCTTGCAAACACCTCAGCGGAGAGCCCAAAGTATTCGTGAGCTCTTCAACAATGTAGTGCTGCACTAGACTTCAAATATGTCTTCGCTGCGAGATACATTAGAGCGTGTAGTCGTTGCTTCTGAAGGTGAGGAACGCTTCCCTAATGGGCTTTCAGGGAGAAACCTGCTGCGAGTGGCCGTCTGCAAGCCCTTGCGATCACATTCGTCAGCGGCTGTGGTGGCAGTCAAGTTCTGACAGCAAATGGAAATATCAGCTCTCCCTGTTTACGAAACGCACCCCTCCGTGTGTCAAAGGCAAAAGTCTACCTTTCCTTCAGAGTCCTCAACCCTGTGAGACAAACATGCTGTGGGTGGCTCCATTCAAAGTGTTTCTCAGGATACCGGGGGAAACTTCCCATTCTAAGAGGGACGAATAGGCTCCGTTTCCTGTCCGGTCAAGTCCATTTCCAGGAACACATCAGAGTCCTTGGTCAAGCGCGTTGTGTGAATGGGCAGAGGAAGAAAGCACTCAGTGCTGGAGAAGGTTAGCTGGCTGACATTGCAGGCACAGTACGCAGCACTCTGTACTTGCACCTTGCCTGTGGCAAATGCATACATACTCTGATGAGGAAGAGACAAGCGGTGCAGGTCCTCTACTGGCTTTCCCACTTATTTGTAGATGACAACAGAGAAGCTTGCCCATGGAACTTGAGACCGGCTTATGTGCAAGTCGACCCAAAATGGAAGAGCCGTTTCCTCCTGCCCCCAGGGACACGTTCCGTACTTTGCCTGGGCAGAGGCTGTGAGGCTTTGTTGATCCCAGCTCGTGGGAAACGGATATATAAATTCTGTGAGGTACGAGGATTTCCTTCCCTGCAGCAGCGCCTGTGCTTCCACGTTGCCTTTGGCACACGGTGCTCGAGCGGCGCTCTCAATGAACTGGAAAGAGCCAAATGACAGGAATGTTAATCACGACGCTTGATGCACCACCCTCACCCTTCACATACATCTTCCCCTCAGAGAAATATCCCTGAAGGGTAGTCGAGTCTTAGGGGGAGAAACAAGTGCCCGCAAACTTAGGGTGAAATGCAGGTTTCACTCTGCCGTCTGAAAAATCTTGCCCTGCACCTGACTGAGATCACGGCGTGTTAGATCCGTACCCAATCGCACATACAATTCCGCTGGTGGGCACACAGAGCTCCGGCAGAGCTCGAAGTTCCCAGAGCACGTGCAATACTCCTGGTGGCTGCAACAAGCAATGTCGTACACAGCACACTTGGACCTTGACTTCCTGTCAAGGAAAGGCCGCAGGGCAGGGTCATTGAATCGAGAGAGGGAAACACTTGGCTGCATTCCTCAGGTGAGACACAGGTCAAACTGTGCCGGCTGAAAAGCTCAGGTTCCCTTTGGGAAGCTCTTCGTTGTAGGCGGGACGGGAAGGCCTTTGCTTGCAGGCTGTGGCCATTGCCAGGCTAGGACGGAGGAAACACCGCCTATCCCAGCACGCTTGTCAGCACGCATGGGAGAGAACTCACGCCCCGTTTCAGTCCCCTGCCAGCCATACATACACGTCAAGGACAGTGTTCCCAGAGATACCTTCCTGTAAATGGGAGAGAGGAAGTTTGACTGGGCACAACTCAGCCTTGGCAGGCCGTCTGAACAGCTTACTCCCTTGATGGCTTTGGAGCAGAGAGCATCACGCAGCGTTCCGTGAAGCTCATGGTAGGCTGATTTTAGGGCTCTCGCCGACACTCCTCGGGCTCTAGCCCTCTCAACCTCTTCCGGCCCTTACTGGCCTTCTCTGACACACCTCGGCGAGTACAGAGCTTAGGGCGACACATTCCGTTTACGATGGGCAGCAGGAATTCACAGCAGTGTGTCAAGCCCTCCGGCCTTCTCTCCTTCGGCACGCAGAGGTTTTGCACTTCTTGCAAACACCTCAGCGGAGAGCCCAAAGTATTCGTGAGCTCTTCAACAATGTAGTGCTGCACTAGACTTCAAATATGTCTTCGCTGCGAGATACATTAGAGCGTGTAGTCGTTGCTTCTGAAGGTGAGGAACGCTTCCCTAATGGGCTTTCAGGGAGAAACCTGCTGCGAGTGGCCGTCTGCAAGCCCTTGCGATCACATTCGTCAGCGGCTGTGGTGGCAGTCAAGTTCTGACAGCAAATGGAAATATCAGCTCTCCCTGTTTACGAAACGCACCCCTCCGTGTGTCAAAGGCAAAAGTCTACCTTTCCTTCAGAGTCCTCAACCCTGTGAGACAAACATGCTGTGGGTGGCTCCATTCAAAGTGTTTCTCAGGATACCGGGGGAAACTTCCCATTCTAAGAGGGACGAATAGGCTCCGTTTCCTGTCCGGTCAAGTCCATTTCCAGGAACACATCAGAGTCCTTGGTCAAGCGCGTTGTGTGAATGGGCAGAGGAAGAAAGCACTCAGTGCTGGAGAAGGTTAGCTGGCTGACATTGCAGGCACAGTACGCAGCACTCTGTACTTGCACCTTGCCTGTGGCACATGCATACATACTCTGATGAGGAAGAGACAAGCGGTGCAGGTCCTCTACTGGCTTTCCCACTTATTTGTAGATGACAACAGAGAAGCTTGCCCATGGAACTTGAGACCGGCTTATGTGCAAGTCGACCCAAAATGGAAGAGCCGTTTCCTCCTGCCCCCAGGGACACGTTCCGTACTTTGCCTGGGCAGAGGCTGTGAGGCTTTGTTGATCCCAGCTCGTGGGAAACGGATATATAAATTCTGTGAGGTACGAGGATTTCCTTCCCTGCAGCAGCGCCTGTGCTTCCACGTTGCCTTTGGCACACGGTGCTCGAGCGGCGCTCTCAATGAACTGGAAAGAGCCAAATGACAGGAATGTTAATCACGACGCTTGATGCACCACCCTCACCCTTCACATACATCTTCCCCTCAGAGAAATATCCCTGAAGGGTAGTCGAGTCTTAGGGGGAGAAACAAGTGCCCGCAAACTTAGGGTGAAATGCAGGTTTCACTCTGCCGTCTGAAAAATCTTGCCCTGCACCTGACTGAGATCACGGCGTGTTAGACCCGTACCCAATCGCACATACAATTCCGCTGGTGGGCACACAGAGCTCCGGCAGAGCTCGAAGTTCCCAGAGCACGTGCAATACTCCTGGTGGCTGCAACAAGCAATGTCGTACACAGCACACTTGGACCTTGACTTCCTGTCAAGGAAAGGCCGCAGGGCAGGGTCATTGAATCGAGAGAGGGAAACACTTGGCTGCATTCCTCAGGTGAGACACAGGTCAAACTGTGCCGGCTGAAAAGCTCAGGTTCCCTTTGGGAAGCTCTTCGTTGTAGGCGGGACGGGAAGGCCTTTGCTTGCAGGCTGTGGCCATTGCCAGGCTAGGACGGAGGAAACACCGCCTATCCCAGCACGCTTGTCAGCACGCATGGGAGAGAACTCACGCCCCGTTTCAGTCCCCTGCCAGCCATACATACACGTCAAGGACAGTGTTCCCAGAGATACCTTCCTGTAAATGGGAGAGAGGAAGTTTGACTGGGCACAACTCAGCCTTGGCAGGCCGTCTGAACAGCTTACTCCCTTGATGGCTTTGGAGCAGAGAGCATCACGCAGCGTTCCGTGAAGCTCATGGTAGGCTGATTTTAGGGCTCTCGCCGACACTCCTCGGGCTCTAGCCCTCTCAACCTCTTCCGGCCCTTACTGGCCTTCTCTGACACACCTCGGCGAGTACAGAGCTTAGGGCGACACATTCCGTTTACGATGGGCAGCAGGAATTCACAGCAGTGTGTCAAGCCCTCCGGCCTTCTCTCCTTCGGCACGCAGAGGTTTTGCACTTCTTGCAAACACCTCAGCGGAGAGCCCAAAGTATTCGTGAGCTCTTCAACAATGTAGTGCTGCACTAGACTTCAAATATGTCTTCGCTGCGAGATACATTAGAGCGTGTAGTCGTTGCTTCTGAAGGTGAGGAACGCTTCCCTAATGGGCTTTCAGGGAGAAACCTGCTGCGAGTGGCCGTCTGCAAGCCCTTGCGATCACATTCGTCAGCGGCTGTGGTGGCAGTCAAGTTCTGACAGCAAATGGAAATATCAGCTCTCCCTGTTTACGAAACGCACCCCTCCGTGTGTCAAAGGCAAAAGTCTACCTTTCCTTCAGAGTCCTCAACCCTGTGAGACAAACATGCTGTGGGTGGCTCCATTCAAAGTGTTTCTCAGGATACCGGGGGAAACTTCCCATTCTAAGAGGGACGAATAGGCTCCGTTTCCTGTCCGGTCAAGTCCATTTCCAGGAACACATCAGAGTCCTTGGTCAAGCGCGTTGTGTGAATGGGCAGAGGAAGAAAGCACTCAGTGCTGGAGAAGGTTAGCTGGCTGACATTGCAGGCACAGTACGCAGCACTCTGTACTTGCACCTTGCCTGTGGCAAATGCATACATACTCTGATGAGGAAGAGACAAGCGGTGCAGGTCCTCTACTGGCTTTCCCACTTATTTGTAGATGACAACAGAGAAGCTTGCCCATGGAACTTGAGACCGGCTTATGTGCAAGTCGACCCAAAATGGAAGAGCCGTTTCCTCCTGCCCCCAGGGACACGTTCCGTACTTTGCCTGGGCAGAGGCTGTGAGGCTTTGTTGATCCCAGCTCGTGGGAAACGGATATATAAATTCTGTGAGGTACGAGGATTTCCTTCCCTGCAGCAGCGCCTGTGCTTCCACGTTGCCTTTGGCACACGGTGCTCGAGCGGCGCTCTCAATGAACTGGAAAGAGCCAAATGACAGGAATGTTAATCACGACGCTTGATGCACCACCCTCACCCTTCACATACATCTTCCCCTCAGAGAAATATCCCTGAAGGGTAGTCGAGTCTTAGGGGGAGAAACAAGTGCCCGCAAACTTAGGGTGAAATGCAGGTTTCACTCTGCCGTCTGAAAAATCTTGCCCTGCACCTGACTGAGATCACGGCGTGTTAGATCCGTACCCAATCGCACATACAATTCCGCTGGTGGGCACACAGAGCTCCGGCAGAGCTCGAAGTTCCCAGAGCACGTGCAATACTCCTGGTGGCTGCAACAAGCAATGTCGTACACAGCACACTTGGACCTTGACTTCCTGTCAAGGAAAGGCCGCAGGGCAGGGTCATTGAATCGAGAGAGGGAAACACTTGGCTGCATTCCTCAGGTGAGACACAGGTCAAACTGTGCCGGCTGAAAAGCTCAGGTTCCCTTTGGGAAGCTCTTCGTTGTAGGCGGGACGGGAAGGCCTTTGCTTGCAGGCTGTGGCCATTGCCAGGCTAGGACGGAGGAAACACCGCCTATCCCAGCACGCTTGTCAGCACGCATGGGAGAGAACTCACGCCCCGTTTCAGTCCCCTGCCAGCCATACATACACGTCAAGGACAGTGTTCCCAGAGATACCTTCCTGTAAATGGGAGAGAGGAAGTTTGACTGGGCACAACTCAGCCTTGGCAGGCCGTCTGAACAGCTTACTCCCTTGATGGCTTTGGAGCAGAGAGCATCACGCAGCGTTCCGTGAAGCTCATGGTAGGCTGATTTTAGGGCTCTCGCCGACACTCCTCGGGCTCTAGCCCTCTCAACCTCTTCCGGCCCTTACTGGCCTTCTCTGACACACCTCGGCGAGTACAGAGCTTAGGGCGACACATTCCGTTTACGATGGGCAGCAGGAATTCACAGCAGTGTGTCAAGCCCTCCGGCCTTCTCTCCTTCGGCACGCAGAGGTTTTGCACTTCTTGCAAACACCTCAGCGGAGAGCCCAAAGTATTCCTGAGCTCTTCAACAATGTAGTGCTGCACTAGACTTCAAATATGTCTTCGCTGCGAGATACATTAGAGCGTGTAGTCGTTGCTTCTGAAGGTGAGGAACGCTTCCCTAATGGGCTTTCAGGGTGAAACCTGCTGCGAGTGGCCGTCTGCAAGCCCTTGCGATCACATTCGTCAGCGGCTGTGGTGGCAGTCAAGTTCTGACAGCAAATGGAAATATCAGCTCTCCCTGTTTACGAAACGCACCCCTCCGTGTGTCAAAGGCAAAAGTCTACCTTTCCTTCAGAGTCCTCAACCCTGTGAGACAAACATGCTGTGGGTGGCTCCATTCAAAGTGTTTCTCAGGATACCGGGGGAAACTTCCCATTCTAAGAGGGACGAATAGGCTCCGTTTCCTGTCCGGTCAAGTCCATTTCCAGGAACACATCAGAGTCCTTGGTCAAGCGCGTTGTGTGAATGGGCAGAGGAAGAAAGCACTCAGTGCTGGAGAAGGTTAGCTGGCTGACATTGCAGGCACAGTACGCAGCACTCTGTACTTGCACCTTGCCTGTGGCAAATGCATACATACTCTGATGAGGAAGAGACAAGCGGTGCAGGTCCTCTACTGGCTTTCCCACTTATTTGTAGATGACAACAGAGAAGCTTGCCCATGGAACTTGAGACCGGCTTATGTGCAAGTCGACCCAAAATGGAAGAGCCGTTTCCTCCTGCCCCCAGGGACACGTTCCGTACTTTGCCTGGGCAGAGGCTGTGAGGCTTTGTTGATCCCAGCTCGTGGGAAACGGATATATAAATTCTGTGAGGTACGAGGATTTCCTTCCCTGCAGCAGCGCCTGTGCTTCCACGTTGCCTTTGGCACACGGTGCTCGAGCGGCGCTCTCAATGAACTGGAAAGAGCCAAATGACAGGAATGTTAATCACGACGCTTGATGCACCACCCTCACCCTTCACATACATCTTCCCCTCAGAGAAATATCCCTGAAGGGTAGTCGAGTCTTAGGGGGAGAAACAAGTGCCCGCAAACTTAGGGTGAAATGCAGGTTTCACTCTGCCGTCTGAAAAATCTTGCCCTGCACCTGACTGAGATCACGGCGTGTTAGATCCGTACCCAATCGCACATACAATTCCGCTGGTGGGCACACAGAGCTCCGGCAGAGCTCGAAGTTCCCAGAGCACGTGCAATACTCCTGGTGGCTGCAACAAGCAATGTCGTACACAGCACACTTGGACCTTGACTTCCTGTCAAGGAAAGGCCGCAGGGCAGGGTCATTGAATCGAGAGAGGGAAACACTTGGCTGCATTCCTCAGGTGAGACACAGGTCAAACTGTGCCGGCTGAAAAGCTCAGGTTCCCTTTGGGAAGCTCTTCGTTGTAGGCGGGACGGGAAGGCCTTTGCTTGCAGGCTGTGGCCATTGCCAGGCTAGGACGGAGGAAACACCGCCTATCCCAGCACGCTTGTCAGCACGCATGGGAGAGAACTCACGCCCCGTTTCAGTCCCCTGCCAGCCATACATACACGTCAAGGACAGTGTTCCCAGAGATACCTTCCTGTAAATGGGAGAGAGGAAGTTTGACTGGGCACAACTCAGCCTTGGCAGGCCGTCTGAACAGCTTACTCCCTTGATGGCTTTGGAGCAGAGAGCATCACGCAGCGTTCCGTGAAGCTCATGGTAGGCTGATTTTAGGGCTCTCGCCGACACTCCTCGGGCTCTAGCCCTCTCAACCTCTTCCGGCCCTTACTGGCCTTCTCTGACACACCTCGGCGAGTACAGAGCTTAGGGCGACACATTCCGTTTACGATGGGCAGCAGGAATTCACAGCAGTGTGTCAAGCCCTCCGGCCTTCTCTCCTTCGGCACGCAGAGGTTTTGCACTTCTTGCAAACACCTCAGCGGAGAGCCCAAAGTATTCCTGAGCTCTTCAACAATGTAGTGCTGCACTAGACTTCAAATATGTCTTCGCTGCGAGATACATTAGAGCGTGTAGTCGTTGCTTCTGAAGGTGAGGAACGCTTCCCTAATGGGCTTTCAGGGAGAAACCTGCTGCGAGTGGCCGTCTGCAAGCCCTTGCGATCACATTCGTCAGCGGCTGTGGTGGCAGTCAAGTTCTGACAGCAAATGGAAATATCAGCTCTCCCTGTTTACGAAACGCACCCCTCCGTGTGTCAAAGGCAAAAGTCTACCTTTCCTTCAGAGTCCTCAACCCTGTGAGACAAACATGCTGTGGGTGGCTCCATTCAAAGTGTTTCTCAGGATACCGGGGGAAACTTCCCATTCTAAGAGGGACGAATAGGCTCCGTTTCCTGTCCGGTCAAGTCCATTTCCAGGAACACATCAGAGTCCTTGGTCAAGCGCGTTGTGTGAATGGGCAGAGGAAGAAAGCACTCAGTGCTGGAGAAGGTTAGCTGGCTGACATTGCAGGCACAGTACGCAGCACTCTGTACTTGCACCTTGCCTGTGGCAAATGCATACATACTCTGATGAGGAAGAGACAAGCGGTGCAGGTCCTCTACTGGCTTTCCCACTTATTTGTAGATGACAACAGAGAAGCTTGCCCATGGAACTTGAGACCGGCTTATGTGCAAGTCTACCCAAAATGGAAGAGCCGTTTCCTCCTGCCCCCAGGGACACGTTCCGTACTTTGCCTGGGCAGAGGCTGTGAGGCTTTGTTGATCCCAGCTCGTGGGAAACGGATATATAAATTCTGTGAGGTACGAGGATTTCCTTCCCTGCAGCAGCGCCTGTGCTTCCACGTTGCCTTTGGCACACGGTGCTCGAGCGGCGCTCTCAATGAACTGGAAAGAGCCAAATGACAGGAATGTTAATCACGACGCTTGATGCACCACCCTCACCCTTCACATACATCTTCCCCTCAGAGAAATATCCCTGAAGGGTAGTCGAGTCTTAGGGGGAGAAACAAGTGCCCGCAAACTTAGGGTGAAATGCAGGTTTCACTCTGCCGTCTGAAAGATCTTGCCCTGCACCTGACTGAGATCACGGCGTGTTAGATCCGTACCCAATCGCACATACAATTCCGCTGGTGGGCACACAGAGCTCCGGCAGAGCTCGAAGTTCCCAGAGCACGTGCAATACTCCTGGTGGCTGCAACAAGCAATGTCGTACACAGCACACTTGGACCTTGACTTCCTGTCAAGGAAAGGCCGCAGGGCAGGGTCATTGAATCGAGAGAGGGAAACACTTGGCTGCATTCCTCAGGTGAGACACAGGTCAAACTGTGCCGGCTGAAAAGCTCAGGTTCCCTTTGGGAAGCTCTTCGTTGTAGGCGGGACGGGAAGGCCTTTGCTTGCAGGCTGTGGCCATTGCCAGGCTAGGACGGAGGAAACACCGCCTATCCCAGCACGCTTGTCAGCACGCATGGGAGAGAACTCACGCCCCGTTTCAGTCCCCTGCCAGCCATACATACACGTCAAGGACAGTGTTCCCAGAGATACCTTCCTGTAAATGGGAGAGAGGAAGTTTGACTGGGCACAACTCAGCCTTGGCAGGCCGTCTGAACAGCTTACTCCCTTGATGGCTTTGGAGCAGAGAGCATCACGCAGCGTTCCGTGAAGCTCATGGTAGGCTGATTTTAGGGCTCTCGCCGACACTCCTCGGGCTCTAGCCCTCTCAACCTCTTCCGGCCCTTACTGGCCTTCTCTGACACACCTCGGCGAGTACAGAGCTTAGGGCGACACATTCCGTTTACGATGGGCAGCAGGAATTCACAGCAGTGTGTCAAGCCCTCCGGCCTTCTCTCCTTCGGCACGCAGAGGTTTTGCACTTCTTGCAAACACCTCAGCGGAGAGCCCAAAGTATTCCTGAGCTCTTCAACAATGTAGTGCTGCACTAGACTTCAAATATGTCTTCGCTGCGAGATACATTAGAGCGTGTAGTCGTTGCTTCTGAAGGTGAGGAACGCTTCCCTAATGGGCTTTCAGGGAGAAACCTGCTGCGAGTGGCCGTCTGCAAGCCCTTGCGATCACATTCGTCAGCGGCTGTGGTGGCAGTCAAGTTCTGACAGCAAATGGAAATATCAGCTCTCCATGTTTACGAAACGCACCCCTCCGTGTGTCAAAGGCAAAAGTCTACCTTTCCTTCAGAGTCCTCAACCCTGTGAGACAAACATGCTGTGGGTGGCTCCATTCAAAGTGTTTCTCAGGATACCGGGGGAAACTTCCCATTCTAAGAGGGACGAATAGGCTCCGTTTCCTGTCCGGTCAAGTCCATTTCCAGGAACACATCAGAGTCCTTGGTCAAGCGCGTTGTGTGAATGGGCAGAGGAAGAAAGCACTCAGTGCTGGAGAAGGTTAGCTGGCTGACATTGCAGGCACAGTACGCAGCACTCTGTACTTGCACCTTGCCTGTGGCAAATGCATACATACTCTGATGAGGAAGAGACAAGCGGTGCAGGTCCTCTACTGGCTTTCCCACTTATTTGTAGATGACAACAGAGAAGCTTGCCCATGGAACTTGAGACCGGCTTATGTGCAAGTCGACCCAAAATGGAAGAGCCGTTTCCTCCTGCCCCCAGGGACACGTTCCGTACTTTGCCTGGGCAGAGGCTGTGAGGCTTTGTTGATCCCAGCTCGTGGGAAACGGATATATAAATTCTGTGAGGTACGAGGATTTCCTTCCCTGCAGCAGCGCCTGTGCTTCCACGTTGCCTTTGGCACACGGTGCTCGAGCGGCGCTCTCAATGAACTGGAAAGAGCCAAATGACAGGAATGTTAATCACGACGCTTGATGCACCACCCTCACCCTTCACATACATCTTCCCCTCAGAGAAATATCCCTGAAGGGTAGTCGAGTCTTAGGGGGAGAAACAAGTGCCCGCAAACTTAGGGTGAAATGCAGGTTTCACTCTGCCGTCTGAAAGATCTTGCCCTGCACCTGACTGAGATCACGGCGTGTTAGATCCGTACCCAATCGCACATACAATTCCGCTGGTGGGCACACAGAGCTCCGGCAGAGCTCGAAGTTCCCAGAGCACGTGCAATACTCCTGGTGGCTGCAACAAGCAATGTCGTACACAGCACACTTGGACCTTGACTTCCTGTCAAGGAAAGGCCGCAGGGCAGGGTCATTGAATCGAGAGAGGGAAACACTTGGCTGCATTCCTCAGGTGAGACACAGGTCAAACTGTGCCGGCTGAAAAGCTCAGGTTCCCTTTGGGAAGCTCTTCGTTGTAGGCGGGACGGGAAGGCCTTTGCTTGCAGGCTGTGGCCATTGCCAGGCTAGGACGGAGGAAACACCGCCTATCCCAGCACGCTTGTCAGCACGCATGGGAGAGAACTCACGCCCCGTTTCAGTCCCCTGCCAGCCATACATACACGTCAAGGACAGTGTTCCCAGAGATACCTTCCTGTAAATGGGAGAGAGGAAGTTTGACTGGGCACAACTCAGCCTTGGCAGGCCGTCTGAACAGCTTACTCCCTTGATGGCTTTGGAGCAGAGAGCATCACGCAGCGTTCCGTGAAGCTCATGGTAGGCTGATTTTAGGGCTCTCGCCGACACTCCTCGGGCTCTAGCCCTCTCAACCTCTTCCGGCCCTTACTGGCCTTCTCTGACACACCTCGGCGAGTACAGAGCTTAGGGCGACACATTCCGTTTACGATGGGCAGCAGGAATTCACAGCAGTGTGTCAAGCCCTCCGGCCTTCTCTCCTTCGGCACGCAGAGGTTTTGCACTTCTTGCAAACACCTCAGCGGAGAGCCCAAAGTATTCCTGAGCTCTTCAACAATGTAGTGCTGCACTAGACTTCAAATATGTCTTCGCTGCGAGATACATTAGAGCGTGTAGTCGTTGCTTCTGAAGGTGAGGAACGCTTCCCTAATGGGCTTTCAGGGAGAAACCTGCTGCGAGTGGCCGTCTGCAAGCCCTTGCGATCACATTCGTCAGCGGCTGTGGTGGCAGTCAAGTTCTGACAGCAAATGGAAATATCAGCTCTCCCTGTTTACGAAACGCACCCCTCCGTGTGTCAAAGGCAAAAGTCTACCTTTCCTTCAGAGTCCTCAACCCTGTGAGACAAACATGCTGTGGGTGGCTCCATTCAAAGTGTTTCTCAGGATACCGGGGGAAACTTCCCATTCTAAGAGGGACGAATAGGCTCCGTTTCCTGTCCGGTCAAGTCCATTTCCAGGAACACATCAGAGTCCTTGGTCAAGCGCGTTGTGTGAATGGGCAGAGGAAGAAAGCACTCAGTGCTGGAGAAGGTTAGCTGGCTGACATTGCAGGCACAGTACGCAGCACTCTGTACTTGCACCTTGCCTGTGGCAAATGCATACATACTCTGATGAGGAAGAGACAAGCGGTGCAGGTCCTCTACTGGCTTTCCCACTTATTTGTAGATGACAACAGAGAAGCTTGCCCATGGAACTTGAGACCGGCTTATGTGCAAGTCGACCCAAAATGGAAGAGCCGTTTCCTCCTGCCCCCAGGGACACGTTCCGTACTTTGCCTGGGCAGAGGCTGTGAGGCTTTGTTGATCCCAGCTCGTGGGAAACGGATATATAAATTCTGTGAGGTACGAGGATTTCCTTCCCTGCAGCAGCGCCTGTGCTTCCACGTTGCCTTTGGCACACGGTGCTCGAGCGGCGCTCTCAATGAACTGGAAAGAGCCAAATGACAGGAATGTTAATCACGACGCTTGATGCACCACCCTCACCCTTCACATACATCTTCCCCTCAGAGAAATATCCCTGAAGGGTAGTCGAGTCTTAGGGGGAGAAACAAGTGCCCGCAAACTTAGGGTGAAATGCAGGTTTCACTCTGCCGTCTGAAAGATCTTGCCCTGCACCTGACTGAGATCACGGCGTGTTAGATCCGTACCCAATCGCACATACAATTCCGCTGGTGGGCACACAGAGCTCCGGCAGAGCTCGAAGTTCCCAGAGCACGTGCAATACTCCTGGTGGCTGCAACAAGCAATGTCGTACACAGCACACTTGGACCTTGACTTCCTGTCAAGGAAAGGCCGCAGGGCAGGGTCATTGAATCGAGAGAGGGAAACACTTGGCTGCATTCCTCAGGTGAGACACAGGTCAAACTGTGCCGGCTGAAAAGCTCAGGTTCCCTTTGGGAAGCTCTTCGTTGTAGGCGGGACGGGAAGGCCTTTGCTTGCAGGCTGTGGCCATTGCCAGGCTAGGACGGAGGAAACACCGCCTATCCCAGCACGCTTGTCAGCACGCATGGGAGAGAACTCACGCCCCGTTTCAGTCCCCTGCCAGCCATACATACACGTCAAGGACAGTGTTCCCAGAGATACCTTCCTGTAAATGGGAGAGAGGAAGTTTGACTGGGCACAACTCAGCCTTGGCAGGCCGTCTGAACAGCTTACTCCCTTGATGGCTTTGGAGCAGAGAGCATCACGCAGCGTTCCGTGAAGCTCATGGTAGGCTGATTTTAGGGCTCTCGCCGACACTCCTCGGGCTCTAGCCCTCTCAACCTCTTCCGGCCCTTACTGGCCTTCTCTGACACACCTCGGCGAGTACAGAGCTTAGGGCGACACATTCCGTTTACGATGGGCAGCAGGAATTCACAGCAGTGTGTCAAGCCCTCCGGCCTTCTCTCCTTCGGCACGCAGAGGTTTTGCACTTCTTGCAAACACCTCAGCGGAGAGCCCAAAGTATTCCTGAGCTCTTCAACAATGTAGTGCTGCACTAGACTTCAAATATGTCTTCGCTGCGAGATACATTAGAGCGTGTAGTCGTTGCTTCTGAAGGTGAGGAACGCTTCCCTAATGGGCTTTCAGGGAGAAACCTGCTGCGAGTGGCCGTCTGCAAGCCCTTGCGATCACATTCGTCAGCGGCTGTGGTGGCAGTCAAGTTCTGACAGCAAATGGAAATATCAGCTCTCCATGTTTACGAAACGCACCCCTCCGTGTGTCAAAGGCAAAAGTCTACCTTTCCTTCAGAGTCCTCAACCCTGTGAGACAAACATGCTGTGGGTGGCTCCATTCAAAGTGTTTCTCAGGATACCGGGGGAAACTTCCCATTCTAAGAGGGACGAATAGGCTCCGTTTCCTGTCCGGTCAAGTCCATTTCCAGGAACACATCAGAGTCCTTGGTCAAGCGCGTTGTGTGAATGGGCAGAGGAAGAAAGCACTCAGTGCTGGAGAAGGTTAGCTGGCTGACATTGCAGGCACAGTACGCAGCACTCTGTACTTGCACCTTGCCTGTGGCAAATGCATACATACTCTGATGAGGAAGAGACAAGCGGTGCAGGTCCTCTACTGGCTTTCCCACTTATTTGTAGATGACAACAGAGAAGCTTGCCCATGGAACTTGAGACCGGCTTATGTGCAAGTCGACCCAAAATGGAAGAGCCGTTTCCTCCTGCCCCCAGGGACACGTTCCGTACTTTGCCTGGGCAGAGGCTGTGAGGCTTTGTTGATCCCAGCTCGTGGGAAACGGATATATAAATTCTGTGAGGTACGAGGATTTCCTTCCCTGCAGCAGCGCCTGTGCTTCCACGTTGCCTTTGGCACACGGTGCTCGAGTGGCGCTCTCAATGAACTGGAAAGAGCCAAATGACAGGAAAGTTCATCACGACGCTTGATGCACCACCCTCACCCTTCACATACATCTTCCCCTCAGAGAAATATCCCTGAAGGGTAGTCGAGTCTTAGGGGGAGAAACAAGTGCCCGCAAACTTAGGGTGAAATGCAGGTTTCACTCTGCCGTCTGAAAGATCTTGCCCTGCACCTGACTGAGATCACGGCGTGTTAGATCCGTACCCAATCGCACATACAATTCCGCTGGTGGGCACACAGAGCTCCGGCAGAGCTCGAAGTTCCCAGAGCACGTGCAATACTCCTGGTGGCTGCAACAAGCAATGTCGTACACAGCACACTTGGACCTTGACTTCCTGTCAAGGAAAGGCCGCAGGGCAGGGTCATTGAATCGAGAGAGGGAAACACTTGGCTGCATTCCTCAGGTGAGACACAGGTCAAACTGTGCCGGCTGAAAAGCTCAGGTTCCCTTTGGGAAGCTCTTCGTTGTAGGCGGGACGGGAAGGCCTTTGCTTGCAGGCTGTGGCCATTGCCAGGCTAGGACGGAGGAAACACCGCCTATCCCAGCACGCTTGTCAGCACGCATGGGAGAGAACTCACGCCCCGTTTCAGTCCCCTGCCAGCCATACATACACGTCAAGGACAGTGTTCCCAGAGATACCTTCCTGTAAATGGGAGAGAGGAAGTTTGACTGGGCACAACTCAGCCTTGGCAGGCCGTCTGAACAGCTTACTCCCTTGATGGCTTTGGAGCAGAGAGCATCACGCAGCGTTCCGTGAAGCTCATGGTAGGCTGATTTTAGGGCTCTCGCCGACACTCCTCGGGCTCTAGCCCTCTCAACCTCTTCCGGCCCTTACTGGCCTTCTCTGACACACCTCGGCGAGTACAGAGCTTAGGGCGACACATTCCGTTTACGATGGGCAGCAGGAATTCACAGCAGTGTGTCAAGCCCTCCGGCCTTCTCTCCTTCGGCACGCAGAGGTTTTGCACTTCTTGCAAACACCTCAGCGGAGAGCCCAAAGTATTCCTGAGCTCTTCAACAATGTAGTGCTGCACTAGACTTCAAATATGTCTTCGCTGCGAGATACATTAGAGCGTGTAGTCGTTGCTTCTGAAGGTGAGGAACGCTTCCCTAATGGGCTTTCAGGGAGAAACCTGCTGCGAGTGGCCGTCTGCAAGCCCTTGCGATCACATTCGTCAGCGGCTGTGGTGGCAGTCAAGTTCTGACAGCAAATGGAAATATCAGCTCTCCATGTTTACGAAACGCACCCCTCCGTGTGTCAAAGGCAAAAGTCTACCTTTCCTTCAGAGTCCTCAACCCTGTGAGACAAACATGGTGCGGGTGGCTCCATTCAAAGTGTTTCTCAGGATACCGGGGGAAACTTCCCATTCTAAGAGGGACGAATAGGCTCCGTTTCCTGTCCGGTCAAGTCCATTTCCAGGAACACATCAGAGTCCTTGGTCAAGCGCGTTGTGTGAATGGGCAGAGGAAGAAAGCACTCAGTGCTGGAGAAGGTTAGCTGGCTGACATTGCAGGCACAGTACGCAGCACTCTGTACTTGCACCTTGCCTGTGGCAAATGCATACATACTCTGATGAGGAAGAGACAAGCGGTGCAGGTCCTCTACTGGCTTTCCCACTTATTTGTAGATGACAACAGAGAAGCTTGCCCATGGAACTTGAGACCGGCTTATGTGCAAGTCTACCCAAAATGGAAGAGCCGTTTCCTCCTGCCCCCAGGGACACGTTCCGTACTTTGCCTGGGCAGAGGCTGTGAGGCTTTGTTGATCCCAGCTCGTGGGAAACGGATATATAAATTCTGTGAGGTACGAGGATTTCCTTCCCTGCAGCAGCGCCTGTGCTTCCACGTTGCCTTTGGCACACGGTGCTCGAGCGGCGCTCTCAATGAACTGGAAAGAGCCAAATGACAGGAGTGTTAATCACGACGCTTGATGCACCACCCTCACCCTTCACATACATCTTCCCCTCAGAGAAATATCCCTGAAGGGTAGTCGAGTCTTAGGGGGAGAAACAAGTGCCCGCAAACTTAGGGTGAAATGCAGGTTTCACTCTGCCGTCTGAAAGATCTTGCCCTGCACCTGACTGAGATCACGGCGTGTTAGATCCGTACCCAATCGCACATACAATTCCGCTGGTGGGCACACAGAGCTCCGGCAGAGCTCGAAGTTCCCAGAGCACGTGCAATACTCCTGGTGGCTGCAACAAGCAATGTCGTACACAGCACACTTGGACCTTGACTTCCTGTCAAGGAAAGGCCGCAGGGCAGGGTCATTGAATCGAGAGAGGGAAACACTTGGCTGCATTCCTCAGGTGAGACACAGGTCAAACTGTGCCGGCTGAAAAGCTCAGGTTCCCTTTGGGAGGCTCTTCGTTGTATGCGGGACGGGAAGGCCTTTGCTTGCAGGCTGTGGCCATTGCCAGGCTAGGACGGAGGAAACACCGCCTATCCCAGCACGCTTGTCAGCACGCATGGGAGAGAACTCACGCCCCGTTTCAGTCCCCTGCCAGCCATACATACACGTCAAGGACAGTGTTCCCAGAGATACCTTCCTGTAAATGGGAGAGAGGAAGTTTGACTGGGCACAACTCAGCCTTGGCAGGCCGTCTGAACAGCTTACTCCCTTGATGGCTTTGGAGCAGAGAGCATCACGCAGCGTTCCGTGAAGCTCATGGTAGGCTGATTTTAGGGCTCTCGCCGACACTCCTCGGGCTCTAGCCCTCTCAACCTCTTCCGGCCCTTACTGGCCTTCTCTGACACACCTCGGCGAGTACAGAGCTTAGGGCGACACATTCCGTTTACGATGGGCAGCAGGAATTCACAGCAGTGTGTCAAGCCCTCCGGCCTTCTCTCCTTCGGCACGCAGAGGTTTTGCACTTCTTGCAAACACCTCAGCGGAGAGCCCAAAGTATTCCTGAGCTCTTCAACAATGTAGTGCTGCACTAGACTTCAAATATGTCTTCGCTGCGAGATACATTAGAGCGTGTAGTCGTTGCTTCTGAAGGTGAGGAACGCTTCCCTAATGGGCTTTCAGGGAGAAACCTGCTGCGAGTGGCCGTCTGCAAGCCCTTGCGATCACATTCGTCAGCGGCTGTGGTGGCAGTCAAGTTCTGACAGCAAATGGAAATATCAGCTCTCCATGTTTACGAAACGCACCCCTCCGTGTGTCAAAGGCAAAAGTCTACCTTTCCTTCAGAGTCCTCAACCCTGTGAGACAAACATGGTGCGGGTGGCTCCATTCAAAGTGTTTCTCAGGATACCGGGGGAAACTTCCCATTCTAAGAGGGACGAATAGGCTCCGTTTCCTGTCCGGTCAAGTCCATTTCCAGGAACACATCAGAGTCCTTGGTCAAGCGCGTTGTGTGAATGGGCAGAGGAAGAAAGCACTCAGTGCTGGAGAAGGTTAGCTGGCTGACATTGCAGGCACAGTACGCAGCACTCTGTACTTGCACCTTGCCTGTGGCAAATGCATACATACTCTGATGAGGAAGAGACAAGCGGTGCAGGTCCTCTACTGGCTTTCCCACTTATTTGTAGATGACAACAGAGAAGCTTGCCCATGGAACTTGAGACCGGCTTATGTGCAAGTCTACCCAAAATGGAAGAGCCGTTTCCTCCTGCCCCCAGGGACACGTTCCGTACTTTGCCTGGGCAGAGGCTGTGAGGCTTTGTTGATCCCAGCTCGTGGGAAACGGATATATAAATTCTGTGAGGTACGAGGATTTCCTTCCCTGCAGCAGCGCCTGTGCTTCCACGTTGCCTTTGGCACACGGTGCTCGAGCGGCGCTCTCAATGAACTGGAAAGAGCCAAATGACAGGAGTGTTAATCACGACGCTTGATGCACCACCCTCACCCTTCACATACATCTTCCCCTCAGAGAAATATCCCTGAAGGGTAGTCGAGTCTTAGGGGGAGAAACAAGTGCCCGCAAACTTAGGGTGAAATGCAGGTTTCACTCTGCCGTCTGAAAGATCTTGCCCTGCACCTGACTGAGATCACGGCGTGTTAGATCCGTACCCAATCGCACATACAATTCCGCTGGTGGGCACACAGAGCTCCGGCAGAGCTCGAAGTTCCCAGAGCACGTGCAATACTCCTGGTGGCTGCAACAAGCAATGTCGTACAGAGCACACTTGGACCTTGACTTCCTGTCAAGGAAAGGCCGCAGGGCAGGGTCATTGAATCGAGAGAGGGAAACACTTGGCTGCATTCCTCAGGTGAGACACAGGTCAAACTGTGCCGGCTGAAAAGCTCAGGTTCCCTTTGGGAGGCTCTTCGTTGTATGCGGGACGGGAAGGCCTTTGCTTGCAGGCTGTGGCCATTGCCAGGCTAGGACGGAGGAAACACCGCCTATCCCAGCACGCTTGTCAGCACGCATGGGAGAGAACTCACGCCCCGTTTCAGTCCCCTGCCAGCCATACATACACGTCAAGGACAGTGTTCCCAGAGATACCTTCCTGTAAATGGGAGAGAGGAAGTTTGACTGGGCACAACTCAGCCTTGGCAGGCCGTCTGAACAGCTTACTCCCTTGATGGCTTTGGAGCAGAGAGCATCACGCAGCGTTCCGTGAAGCTCATGGTAGGCTGATTTTAGGGCTCTCGCCGACACTCCTCGGGCTCTAGCCCTCTCAACCTCTTCCGGCCCTTACTGGCCTTCTCTGACACACCTCGGCGAGTACAGAGCTTAGGGCGACACATTCCGTTTACGATGGGCAGCAGGAATTCACAGCAGTGTGTCAAGCCCTCCGGCCTTCTCTCCTTCGGCACGCAGAGGTTTTGCACTTCTTGCAAACACCTCAGCGGAGAGCCCAAAGTATTCCTGAGCTCTTCAACAATGTAGTGCTGCACTAGACTTCAAATATGTCTTCGCTGCGAGATACATTAGAGCGTGTAGTCGTTGCTTCTGAAGGTGAGGAACGCTTCCCTAATGGGCTTTCAGGGAGAAACCTGCTGCGAGTGGCCGTCTGCAAGCCCTTGCGATCACATTCGTCAGCGGCTGTGGTGGCAGTCAAGTTCTGACAGCAAATGGAAATATCAGCTCTCCATGTTTACGAAACGCACCCCTCCGTGTGTCAAAGGCAAAAGTCTACCTTTCCTTCAGAGTCCTCAACCCTGTGAGACAAACATGGTGCGGGTGGCTCCATTCAAAGTGTTTCTCAGGATACCGGGGGAAACTTCCCATTCTAAGAGGGACGAATAGGCTCCGTTTCCTGTCCGGTCAAGTCCATTTCCAGGAACACATCAGAGTCCTTGGTCAAGCGCGTTGTGTGAATGGGCAGAGGAAGAAAGCACTCAGTGCTGGAGAAGGTTAGCTGGCTGACATTGCAGGCACAGTACGCAGCACTCTGTACTTGCACCTTGCCTGTGGCAAATGCATACATACTCTGATGAGGAAGAGACAAGCGGTGCAGGTCCTCTACTGGCTTTCCCACTTATTTGTAGATGACAACAGAGAAGCTTGCCCATGGAACTTGAGACCGGCTTATGTGCAAGTCGACCCAAAATGGAAGAGCCGTTTCCTCCTGCCCCCAGGGACACGTTCCGTACTTTGCCTGGGCAGAGGCTGTGAGGCTTTGTTGATCCCAGCTCGTGGGAAACGGATATATAAATTCTGTGAGGTACGAGGATTTCCTTCCCTGCAGCAGCGCCTGTGCTTCCACGTTGCCTTTGGCACACGGTGCTCGAGCGGCGCTCTCAATGAACTGGAAAGAGCCAAATGACAGGAATGTTAATCACGACGCTTGATGCACCACCCTCACCCTTCACATACATCTTCCCCTCAGAGAAATATCCCTGAAGGGTAGTCGAGTCTTAGGGGGAGAAACAAGTGCCCGCAAACTTAGGGTGAAATGCAGGTTTCACTCTGCCGTCTGAAAGATCTTGCCCTGCACCTGACTGAGATCACGGCGTGTTAGATCCGTACCCAATCGCACATACAATTCCGCTGGTGGGCACACAGAGCTCCGGCAGAGCTCGAAGTTCCCAGAGCACGTGCAATACTCCTGGTGGCTGCAACAAGCAATGTCGTACACAGCACACTTGGACCTTGACTTCCTGTCAAGGAAAGGCCGCAGGGCAGGGTCATTGAATCGAGAGAGGGAAACACTTGGCTGCATTCCTCAGGTGAGACACAGGTCAAACTGTGCCGGCTGAAAAGCTCAGGTTCCCTTTGGGAGGCTCTTCGTTGTATGCGGGACGGGAAGGCCTTTGCTTGCAGGCTGTGGCCATTGCCAGGCTAGGACGGAGGAAACACCGCCTATCCCAGCACGCTTGTCAGCACGCATGGGAGAGAACTCACGCCCCGTTTCAGTCCCCTGCCAGCCATACATACACGTCAAGGACAGTGTTCCCAGAGATACCTTCCTGTAAATGGGAGAGAGGAAGTTTGACTGGGCACAACTCAGCCTTGGCAGGCCGTCTGAACAGCTTACTCCCTTGATGGCTTTGGAGCAGAGAGCATCACGCAGCGTTCCGTGAAGCTCATGGTAGGCTGATTTTAGGGCTCTCGCCGACACTCCTCGGGCTCTAGCCCTCTCAACCTCTTCCGGCCCTTACTGGCCTTCTCTGACACACCTCGGCGAGTACAGAGCTTAGGGCGACACATTCCGTTTACGATGGGCAGCAGGAATTCACAGCAGTGTGTCAAGCCCTCCGGCCTTCTCTCCTTCGGCACGCAGAGGTTTTGCACTTCTTGCAAACACCTCAGCGGAGAGCCCAAAGTATTCCTGAGCTCTTCAACAATGTAGTGCTGCACTAGACTTCAAATATGTCTTCGCTGCGAGATACATTAGAGCGTGTAGTCGTTGCTTCTGAAGGTGAGGAACGCTTCCCTAATGGGCTTTCAGGGAGAAACCTGCTGCGAGTGGCCGTCTGCAAGCCCTTGCGATCACATTCGTCAGCGGCTGTGGTGGCAGTCAAGTTCTGACAGCAAATGGAAATATCAGCTCTCCATGTTTACGAAACGCACCCCTCCGTGTGTCAAAGGCAAAAGTCTACCTTTCCTTCAGAGTCCTCAACCCTGTGAGACAAACATGGTGCGGGTGGCTCCATTCAAAGTGTTTCTCAGGATACCGGGGGAAACTTCCCATTCTAAGAGGGACGAATAGGCTCCGTTTCCTGTCCGGTCAAGTCCATTTCCAGGAACACATCAGAGTCCTTGGTCAAGCGCGTTGTGTGAATGGGCAGAGGAAGAAAGCACTCAGTGCTGGAGAAGGTTAGCTGGCTGACATTGCAGGCACAGTACGCAGCACTCTGTACTTGCACCTTGCCTGTGGCAAATGCATACATACTCTGATGAGGAAGAGACAAGCGGTGCAGGTCCTCTACTGGCTTTCCCACTTATTTGTAGATGACAACAGAGAAGCTTGCCCATGGAACTTGAGACCGGCTTATGTGCAAGTCTACCCAAAATGGAAGAGCCGTTTCCTCCTGCCCCCAGGGACACGTTCCGTACTTTGCCTGGGCAGAGGCTGTGAGGCTTTGTTGATCCCAGCTCGTGGGAAACGGATATATAAATTCTGTGAGGTACGAGGATTTCCTTCCCTGCAGCAGCGCCTGTGCTTCCACGTTGCCTTTGGCACACGGTGCTCGAGCGGCGCTCTCAATGAACTGGAAAGAGCCAAATGACAGGAGTGTTAATCACGACGCTTGATGCACCACCCTCACCCTTCACATACATCTTCCCCTCAGAGAAATATCCCTGAAGGGTAGTCGAGTCTTAGGGGGAGAAACAAGTGCCCGCAAACTTAGGGTGAAATGCAGGTTTCACTCTGCCGTCTGAAAGATCTTGCCCTGCACCTGACTGAGATCACGGCGTGTTAGATCCGTACCCAATCGCACATACAATTCCGCTGGTGGGCACACAGAGCTCCGGCAGAGCTCGAAGTTCCCAGAGCACGTGCAATACTCCTGGTGGCTGCAACAAGCAATGTCGTACAGAGCACACTTGGACCTTGACTTCCTGTCAAGGAAAGGCCGCAGGGCAGGGTCATTGAATCGAGAGAGGGAAACACTTGGCTGCATTCCTCAGGTGAGACACAGGTCAAACTGTGCCGGCTGAAAAGCTCAGGTTCCCTTTGGGAGGCTCTTCGTTGTATGCGGGACGGGAAGGCCTTTGCTTGCAGGCTGTGGCCATTGCCAGGCTAGGACGGAGGAAACACCGCCTATCCCAGCACGCTTGTCAGCACGCATGGGAGAGAACTCACGCCCCGTTTCAGTCCCCTGCCAGCCATACATACACGTCAAGGACAGTGTTCCCAGAGATACCTTCCTGTAAATGGGAGAGAGGAAGTTTGACTGGGCACAACTCAGCCTTGGCAGGCCGTCTGAACAGCTTACTCCCTTGATGGCTTTGGAGCAGAGAGCATCACGCAGCGTTCCGTGAAGCTCATGGTAGGCTGATTTTAGGGCTCTCGCCGACACTCCTCGGGCTCTAGCCCTCTCAACCTCTTCCGGCCCTTACTGGCCTTCTCTGACACACCTCGGCGAGTACAGAGCTTAGGGCGACACATTCCGTTTACGATGGGCAGCAGGAATTCACAGCAGTGTGTCAAGCCCTCCGGCCTTCTCTCCTTCGGCACGCAGAGGTTTTGCACTTCTTGCAAACACCTCAGCGGAGAGCCCAAAGTATTCCTGAGCTCTTCAACAATGTAGTGCTGCACTAGACTTCAAATATGTCTTCGCTGCGAGATACATTAGAGCGTGTAGTCGTTGCTTCTGAAGGTGAGGAACGCTTCCCTAATGGGCTTTCAGGGAGAAACCTGCTGCGAGTGGCCGTCTGCAAGCCCTTGCGATCACATTCGTCAGCGGCTGTGGTGGCAGTCAAGTTCTGACAGCAAATGGAAATATCAGCTCTCCATGTTTACGAAACGCACCCCTCCGTGTGTCAAAGGCAAAAGTCTACCTTTCCTTCAGAGTCCTCAACCCTGTGAGACAAACATGGTGCGGGTGGCTCCATTCAAAGTGTTTCTCAGGATACCGGGGGAAACTTCCCATTCTAAGAGGGACGAATAGGCTCCGTTTCCTGTCCGGTCAAGTCCATTTCCAGGAACACATCAGAGTCCTTGGTCAAGCGCGTTGTGTGAATGGGCAGAGGAAGAAAGCACTCAGTGCTGGAGAAGGTTAGCTGGCTGACATTGCAGGCACAGTACGCAGCACTCTGTACTTGCACCTTGCCTGTGGCAAATGCATACATACTCTGATGAGGAAGAGACAAGCGGTGCAGGTCCTCTACTGGCTTTCCCACTTATTTGTAGATGACAACAGAGAAGCTTGCCCATGGAACTTGAGACCGGCTTATGTGCAAGTCTACCCAAAATGGAAGAGCCGTTTCCTCCTGCCCCCAGGGACACGTTCCGTACTTTGCCTGGGCAGAGGCTGTGAGGCTTTGTTGATCCCAGCTCGTGGGAAACGGATATATAAATTCTGTGAGGTACGAGGATTTCCTTCCCTGCAGCAGCGCCTGTGCTTCCACGTTGCCTTTGGCACACGGTGCTCGAGCGGCGCTCTCAATGAACTGGAAAGAGCCAAATGACAGGAGTGTTAATCACGACGCTTGATGCACCACCCTCACCCTTCACATACATCTTCCCCTCAGAGAAATATCCCTGAAGGGTAGTCGAGTCTTAGGGGGAGAAACAAGTGCCCGCAAACTTAGGGTGAAATGCAGGTTTCACTCTGCCGTCTGAAAGATCTTGCCCTGCACCTGACTGAGATCACGGCGTGTTAGATCCGTACCCAATCGCACATACAATTCCGCTGGTGGGCACACAGAGCTCCGGCAGAGCTCGAAGTTCCCAGAGCACGTGCAATACTCCTGGTGGCTGCAACAAGCAATGTCGTACACAGCACACTTGGACCTTGACTTCCTGTCAAGGAAAGGCCGCAGGGCAGGGTCATTGAATCGAGAGAGGGAAACACTTGGCTGCATTCCTCAGGTGAGACACAGGTCAAACTGTGCCGGCTGAAAAGCTCAGGTTCCCTTTGGGAAGCTCTTCGTTGTAGGCGGGACGGGAAGGCCTTTGCTTGCAGGCTGTGGCCATTGCCAGGCTAGGACGGAGGAAACACCGCCTATCCCAGCACGCTTGTCAGCACGCATGGGAGAGAACTCACGCCCCGTTTCAGTCCCCTGCCAGCCATACATACACGTCAAGGACAGTGTTCCCAGAGATACCTTCCTGTAAATGGGAGAGAGGAAGTTTGACTGGGCACAACTCAGCCTTGGCAGGCCGTCTGAACAGCTTACTCCCTTGATGGCTTTGGAGCAGAGAGCATCACGCAGCGTTCCGTGAAGCTCATGGTAGGCTGATTTTAGGGCTCTCGCCGACACTCCTCGGGCTCTAGCCCTCTCAACCTCTTCCGGCCCTTACTGGCCTTCTCTGACACACCTCGGCGAGTACAGAGCTTAGGGCGACACATTCCGTTTACGATGGGCAGCAGGAATTCACAGCAGTGTGTCAAGCCCTCCGGCCTTCTCTCCTTCGGCACGCAGAGGTTTTGCACTTCTTGCAAACACCTCAGCGGAGAGCCCAAAGTATTCCTGAGCTCTTCAACAATGTAGTGCTGCACTAGACTTCAAATATGTCTTCGCTGCGAGATACATTAGAGCGTGTAGTCGTTGCTTCTGAAGGTGAGGAACGCTTCCCTAATGGGCTTTCAGGGAGAAACCTGCTGCGAGTGGCCGTCTGCAAGCCCTTGCGATCACATTCGTCAGCGGCTGTGGTGGCAGTCAAGTTCTGACAGCAAATGGAAATATCAGCTCTCCATGTTTACGAAACGCACCCCTCCGTGTGTCAAAGGCAAAAGTCTACCTTTCCTTCAGAGTCCTCAACCCTGTGAGACAAACATGGTGCGGGTGGCTCCATTCAAAGTGTTTCTCAGGATACCGGGGGAAACTTCCCATTCTAAGAGGGACGAATAGGCTCTGTTTCCTGTCCGGTCAAGTCCATTTCCAGGAACACATCAGAGTCCTTGGTCAAGCGCGTTGTGTGAATGGGCAGCGGAAGAAAGCACTCAGTGCTGGAGAAGGTTAGCTGGCTGACATTGCAGGCACAGTACGCAGCACTCTGTACTTGCACCTTGCCTGTGGCAAATGCATACATACTCTGATGAGGAAGAGACAAGCGGTGCAGGTCCTCTACTGGCTTTCCCACTTATTTGTAGATGACAACAGAGAAGCTTGCCCATGGAACTTGAGACCGGCTTATGTGCAAGTCTACCCAAAATGGAAGAGCCGTTTCCTCCTGCCCCCAGGGACACGTTCCGTACTTTGCCTGGGCAGAGGCTGTGAGGCTTTGTTGATCCCAGCTCGTGGGAAACGGATATATAAATTCTGTGAGGTACGAGGATTTCCTTCCCTGCAGCAGCGCCTGTGCTTCCACGTTGCCTTTGGCACACGGTGCTCGAGCGGCGCTCTCAATGAACTGGAAAGAGCCAAATGACAGGAGTGTTAATCACGACGCTTGATGCACCACCCTCACCCTTCACATACATCTTCCCCTCAGAGAAATATCCCTGAAGGGTAGTCGAGTCTTAGGGGGAGAAACAAGTGCCCGCAAACTTAGGGTGAAATGCAGGTTTCACTCTGCCGTCTGAAAGATCTTGCCCTGCACCTGACTGAGATCACGGCGTGTTAGATCCGTACCCAATCGCACATACAATTCCGCTGGTGGGCACACAGAGCTCCGGCAGAGCTCGAAGTTCCCAGAGCACGTGCAATACTCCTGGTGGCTGCAACAAGCAATGTCGTACACAGCACACTTGGACCTTGACTTCCTGTCAAGGAAAGGCCGCAGGGCAGGGTCATTGAATCGAGAGAGGGAAACACTTGGCTGCATTCCTCAGGTGAGACACAGGTCAAACTGTGCCGGCTGAAAAGCTCAGGTTCCCTTTGGGAAGCTCTTCGTTGTATGCGGGACGGGAAGGCCTTTGCTTGCAGGCTGTGGCCATTGCCAGGCTAGGACGGAGGAAACACCGCCTATCCCAGCACGCTTGTCAGCACGCATGGGAGAGAACTCACGCCCCGTTTCAGTCCCCTGCCAGCCATACATACACGTCAAGGACAGTGTTCCCAGAGATACCTTCCTGTAAATGGGAGAGAGGAAGTTTGACTGGGCACAACTCAGCCTTGGCAGGCCGTCTGAACAGCTTACTCCCTTGATGGCTTTGGAGCAGAGAGCATCACGCAGCGTTCCGTGAAGCTCATGGTAGGCTGATTTTAGGGCTCTCGCCGACACTCCTCGGGCTCTAGCCCTCTCAACCTCTTCCGGCCCTTACTGGCCTTCTCTGACACACCTCGGCGAGTACAGAGCTTAGGGCGACACATTCCGTTTACGATGGGCAGCAGGAATTCACAGCAGTGTGTCAAGCCCTCCGGCCTTCTCTCCTTCGGCACGCAGAGGTTTTGCACTTCTTGCAAACACCTCAGCGGAGAGCCCAAAGTATTCCTGAGCTCTTCAACAATGTAGTGCTGCACTAGACTTCAAATATGTCTTCGCTGCGAGATACATTAGAGCGTGTAGTCGTTGCTTCTGAAGGTGAGGAACGCTTCCCTAATGGGCTTTCAGGGAGAAACCTGCTGCGAGTGGCCGTCTGCAAGCCCTTGCGATCACATTCGTCAGCGGCTGTGGTGGCAGTCAAGTTCTGACAGCAAATGGAAATATCAGCTCTCCATGTTTACGAAACGCACCCCTCCGTGTGTCAAAGGCAAAAGTCTACCTTTCCTTCAGAGTCCTCAACCCTGTGAGACAAACATGCTGCGGGTGGCTCCATTCAAAGTGTTTCTCAGGATACCGGGGGAAACTTCCCATTCTAAGAGGGACGAATAGGCTCCGTTTCCTGTCCGGTCAAGTCCATTTCCAGGAACACATCAGAGTCCTTGGTCAAGCGCGTTGTGTGAATGGGCAGAGGAAGAAAGCACTCAGTGCTGGAGAAGGTTAGCTGGCTGACATTGCAGGCACAGTACGCAGCACTCTGTACTTGCACCTTGCCTGTGGCAAATGCATACATACTCTGATGAGGAAGAGACAAGCGGTGCAGGTCCTCTACTGGCTTTCCCACTTATTTGTAGATGACAACAGAGAAGCTTGCCCATGGAACTTGAGACCGGCTTATGTGCAAGTCTACCCAAAATGGAAGAGCCGTTTCCTCCTGCCCCCAGGGACACGTTCCGTACTTTGCCTGGGCAGAGGCTGTGAGGCTTTGTTGATCCCAGCTCGTGGGAAACGGATATATAAATTCTGTGAGGTACGAGGATTTCCTTCCCTGCAGCAGCGCCTGTGCTTCCACGTTGCCTTTGGCACACGGTGCTCGAGCGGCGCTCTCAATGAACTGGAAAGAGCCAAATGACAGGAGTGTTAATCACGACGCTTGATGCACCACCCTCACCCTTCACATACATCTTCCCCTCAGAGAAATATCCCTGAAGGGTAGTCGAGTCTTAGGGGGAGAAACAAGTGCCCGCAAACTTAGGGTGAAATGCAGGTTTCACTCTGCCGTCTGAAAGATCTTGCCCTGCACCTGACTGAGATCACGGCGTGTTAGATCCGTACCCAATCGCACATACAATTCCGCTGGTGGGCACACAGAGCTCCGGCAGAGCTCGAAGTTCCCAGAGCACGTGCAATACTCCTGGTGGCTGCAACAAGCAATGTCGTACACAGCACACTTGGACCTTGACTTCCTGTCAAGGAAAGGCCGCAGGGCAGGGTCATTGAATCGAGAGAGGGAAACACTTGGCTGCATTCCTCAGGTGAGACACAGGTCAAACTGTGCCGGCTGAAAAGCTCAGGTTCCCTTTGGGAAGCTCTTCGTTGTAGGCGGGACGGGAAGGCCTTTGCTTGCAGGCTGTGGCCATTGCCAGGCTAGGACGGAGGAAACACCGCCTATCCCAGCACGCTTGTCAGCACGCATGGGAGAGAACTCACGCCCTGTTTCAGTCCCCTGCCAGCCATACATACACGTCAAGGACAGTGTTCCCAGAGATACCTTCCTGTAAATGGGAGAGAGGAAGTTTGACTGGGCACAACTCAGCCTTGGCAGGCCGTCTGAACAGCTTACTCCCTTGATGGCTTTGGAGCAGAGAGCATCACGCAGCGTTCCGTGAAGCTCATGGTAGGCTGATTTTAGGGCTCTCGCCGACACTCCTCGGGCTCTAGCCCTCTCAACCTCTTCCGGCCCTTACTGGCCTTCTCTGACACACCTCGGCGAGTACAGAGCTTAGGGCGACACATTCCGTTTACGATGGGCAGCAGGAATTCACAGCAGTGTGTCAAGCCCTCCGGCCTTCTCTCCTTCGGCACGCAGAGGTTTTGCACTTCTTGCAAACACCTCAGCGGAGAGCCCAATGTATTCCTGAGCTCTTCAACAATGTAGTGCTGCACTAGACTTCAAATATGTCTTCGCTGCGAGATACATTAGAGCGTGTAGTCGTTGCTTCTGAAGGTGAGGAACGCTTCCCTAATGGGCTTTCAGGGAGAAACCTGCTGCGAGTGGCCGTCTGCAAGCCCTTGCGATCACATTCGTCAGCGGCTGTGGTGGCAGTCAAGTTCTGACAGCAAATGGAAATATCAGCTCTCCATGTTTACGAAACGCACCCCTCCGTGTGTCAAAGGCAAAAGTCTACCTTTCCTTCAGAGTCCTCAACCCTGTGAGACAAACATGGTGCGGGTGGCTCCATTCAAAGTGTTTCTCAGGATACCGGGGGAAACTTCCCATTCTAAGAGGGACGAATAGGCTCTGTTTCCTGTCCGGTCAAGTCCATTTCCAGGAACACATCAGAGTCCTTGGTCAAGCGCGTTGTGTGAATGGGCAGCGGAAGAAAGCACTCAGTGCTGGAGAAGGTTAGCTGGCTGACATTGCAGGCACAGTACGCAGCACTCTGTACTTGCACCTTGCCTGTGGCAAATGCATACATACTCTGATGAGGAAGAGACAAGCGGTGCAGGTCCTCTACTGGCTTTCCCACTTATTTGTAGATGACAACAGAGAAGCTTGCCCATGGAACTTGAGACCGGCTTATGTGCAAGTCTACCCAAAATGGAAGAGCCGTTTCCTCCTGCCCCCAGGGACACGTTCCGTACTTTGCCTGGGCAGAGGCTGTGAGGCTTTGTTGATCCCAGCTCGTGGGAAACGGATATATAAATTCTGTGAGGTACGAGGATTTCCTTCCCTGCAGCAGCGCCTGTGCTTCCACGTTGCCTTTGGCACACGGTGCTCGAGCGGCGCTCTCAATGAACTGGAAAGAGCCAAATGACAGGAGTGTTAATCACGACGCTTGATGCACCACCCTCACCCTTCACATACATCTTCCCCTCAGAGAAATATCCCTGAAGGGTAGTCGAGTCTTAGGGGGAGAAACAAGTGCCCGCAAACTTAGGGTGAAATGCAGGTTTCACTCTGCCGTCTGAAAGATCTTGCCCTGCACCTGACTGAGATCACGGCGTGTTAGATCCGTACCCAATCGCACATACAATTCCGCTGGTGGGCACACAGAGCTCCGGCAGAGCTCGAAGTTCCCAGAGCACGTGCAATACTCCTGGTGGCTGCAACAAGCAATGTCGTACACAGCACACTTGGACCTTGACTTCCTGTCAAGGAAAGGCCGCAGGGCAGGGTCATTGAATCGAGAGAGGGAAACACTTGGCTGCATTCCTCAGGTGAGACACAGGTCAAACTGTGCCGGCTGAAAAGCTCAGGTTCCCTTTGGGAAGCTCTTCGTTGTATGCGGGACGGGAAGGCCTTTGCTTGCAGGCTGTGGCCATTGCCAGGCTAGGACGGAGGAAACACCGCCTATCCCAGCACGCTTGTCAGCACGCATGGGAGAGAACTCACGCCCTGTTTCAGTCCCCTGCCAGCCATACATACACGTCAAGGACAGTGTTCCCAGAGATACCTTCCTGTAAATGGGAGAGAGGAAGTTTGACTGGGCACAACTCAGCCTTGGCAGGCCGTCTGAACAGCTTACTCCCTTGATGGCTTTGGAGCAGAGAGCATCACGCAGCGTTCCGTGAAGCTCATGGTAGGCTGATTTTAGGGCTCTCGCCGACACTCCTCGGGCTCTAGCCCTCTCAACCTCTTCCGGCCCTTACTGGCCTTCTCTGACACACCTCGGCGAGTACAGAGCTTAGGGCGACACATTCCGTTTACGATGGGCAGCAGGAATTCACAGCAGTGTGTCAAGCCCTCCGGCCTTCTCTCCTTCGGCACGCAGAGGTTTTGCACTTCTTGCAAACACCTCAGCGGAGAGCCCAAAGTATTCCTGAGCTCTTCAACAATGTAGTGCTGCACTAGACTTCAAATATGTCTTCGCTGCGAGATACATTAGAGCGTGTAGTCGTTGCTTCTGAAGGTGAGGAACGCTTCCCTAATGGGCTTTCAGGGAGAAACCTGCTGCGAGTGGCCGTCTGCAAGCCCTTGCGATCACATTCGTCAGCGGCTGTGGTGGCAGTCAAGTTCTGACAGCAAATGGAAATATCAGCTCTCCATGTTTACGAAACGCACCCCTCCGTGTGTCAAAGGCAAAAGTCTACCTTTCCTTCAGAGTCCTCAACCCTGTGAGACAAACATGGTGCGGGTGGCTCCATTCAAAGTGTTTCTCAGGATACCGGGGGAAACTTCCCATTCTAAGAGGGACGAATAGGCTCTGTTTCCTGTCCGGTCAAGTCCATTTCCAGGAACACATCAGAGTCCTTGGTCAAGCGCGTTGTGTGAATGGGCAGCGGAAGAAAGCACTCAGTGCTGGAGAAGGTTAGCTGGCTGACATTGCAGGCACAGTACGCAGCACTCTGTACTTGCACCTTGCCTGTGGCAAATGCATACATACTCTGATGAGGAAGAGACAAGCGGTGCAGGTCCTCTACTGGCTTTCCCACTTATTTGTAGATGACAACAGAGAAGCTTGCCCATGGAACTTGAGACCGGCTTATGTGCAAGTCTACCCAAAATGGAAGAGCCGTTTCCTCCTGCCCCCAGGGACACGTTCCGTACTTTGCCTGGGCAGAGGCTGTGAGGCTTTGTTGATCCCAGCTCGTGGGAAACGGATATATAAATTCTGTGAGGTACGAGGATTTCCTTCCCTGCAGCAGCGCCTGTGCTTCCACGTTGCCTTTGGCACACGGTGCTCGAGCGGCGCTCTCAATGAACTGGAAAGAGCCAAATGACAGGAGTGTTAATCACGACGCTTGATGCACCACCCTCACCCTTCACATACATCTTCCCCTCAGAGAAATATCCCTGAAGGGTAGTCGAGTCTTAGGGGGAGAAACAAGTGCCCGCAAACTTAGGGTGAAATGCAGGTTTCACTCTGCCGTCTGAAAGATCTTGCCCTGCACCTGACTGAGATCACGGCGTGTTAGATCCGTACCCAATCGCACATACAATTCCGCTGGTGGGCACACAGAGCTCCGGCAGAGCTCGAAGTTCCCAGAGCACGTGCAATACTCCTGGTGGCTGCAACAAGCAATGTCGTACACAGCACACTTGGACCTTGACTTCCTGTCAAGGAAAGGCCGCAGGGCAGGGTCATTGAATCGAGAGAGGGAAACACTTGGCTGCATTCCTCAGGTGAGACACAGGTCAAACTGTGCCGGCTGAAAAGCTCAGGTTCCCTTTGGGAAGCTCTTCGTTGTATGCGGGACGGGAAGGCCTTTGCTTGCAGGCTGTGGCCATTGCCAGGCTAGGACGGAGGAAACACCGCCTATCCCAGCACGCTTGTCAGCACGCATGGGAGAGAACTCACGCCCTGTTTCAGTCCCCTGCCAGCCATACATACACGTCAAGGACAGTGTTCCCAGAGATACCTTCCTGTAAATGGGAGAGAGGAAGTTTGACTGGGCACAACTCAGCCTTGGCAGGCCGTCTGAACAGCTTACTCCCTTGATGGCTTTGGCGCAGAGAGCATCACGCAGCGTTCCGTGAAGCTCATGGTAGGCTGATTTTAGGGCTCTCGCCGACACTCCTCGGGCTCTAGCCCTCTCAACCTCTTCCGGCCCTTACTGGCCTTCTCTGACACACCTCGGCGAGTACAGAGCTTAGGGCGACACATTCCGTTTACGATGGGCAGCAGGAATTCACAGCAGTGTGTCAAGCCCTCCGGCCTTCTCTCCTTCGGCACGCAGAGGTTTTGCACTTCTTGCAAACACCTCAGCGGAGAGCCCAAAGTATTCCTGAGCTCTTCAACAATGTAGTGCTGCACTAGACTTCAAATATGTCTTCGCTGCGAGATACATTAGAGCGTGTAGTCGTTGCTTCTGAAGGTGAGGAACGCTTCCCTAATGGGCTTTCAGGGAGAAACCTGCTGCGAGTGGCCGTCTGCAAGCCCTTGCGATCACATTCGTCAGCGGCTGTGGTGGCAGTCAAGTTCTGACAGCAAATGGAAATATCAGCTCTCCATGTTTACGAAACGCACCCCTCCGTGTGTCAAAGGCAAAAGTCTACCTTTCCTTCAGAGTCCTCAACCCTGTGAGACAAACATGGTGCGGGTGGCTCCATTCAAAGTGTTTCTCAGGATACCGGGGGAAACTTCCCATTCTAAGAGGGACGAATAGGCTCTGTTTCCTGTCCGGTCAAGTCCATTTCCAGGAACACATCAGAGTCCTTGGTCAAGCGCGTTGTGTGAATGGGCAGCGGAAGAAAGCACTCAGTGCTGGAGAAGGTTAGCTGGCTGACATTGCAGGCACAGTACGCAGCACTCTGTACTTGCACCTTGCCTGTGGCAAATGCATACATACTCTGATGAGGAAGAGACAAGCGGTGCAGGTCCTCTACTGGCTTTCCCACTTATTTGTAGATGACAACAGAGAAGCTTGCCCATGGAACTTGAGACCGGCTTATGTGCAAGTCTACCCAAAATGGAAGAGCCGTTTCCTCCTGCCCCCAGGGACACGTTCCGTACTTTGCCTGGGCAGAGGCTGTGAGGCTTTGTTGATCCCAGCTCGTGGGAAACGGATATATAAATTCTGTGAGGTACGAGGATTTCCTTCCCTGCAGCAGCGCCTGTGCTTCCACGTTGCCTTTGGCACACGGTGCTCGAGCGGCGCTCTCAATGAACTGGAAAGAGCCAAATGACAGGAGTGTTAATCACGACGCTTGATGCACCACCCTCACCCTTCACATACATCTTCCCCTCAGAGAAATATCCCTGAAGGGTAGTCGAGTCTTAGGGGGAGAAACAAGTGCCCGCAAACTTAGGGTGAAATGCAGGTTTCACTCTGCCGTCTGAAAGATCTTGCCCTGCACCTGACTGAGATCACGGCGTGTTAGATCCGTACCCAATCGCACATACAATTCCGCTGGTGGGCACACAGAGCTCCGGCAGAGCTCGAAGTTCCCAGAGCACGTGCAATACTCCTGGTGGCTGCAACAAGCAATGTCGTACACAGCACACTTGGACCTTGACTTCCTGTCAAGGAAAGGCCGCAGGGCAGGGTCATTGAATCGAGAGAGGGAAACACTTGGCTGCATTCCTCAGGTGAGACACAGGTCAAACTGTGCCGGCTGAAAAGCTCAGGTTCCCTTTGGGAAGCTCTTCGTTGTATGCGGGACGGGAAGGCCTTTGCTTGCAGGCTGTGGCCATTGCCAGGCTAGGACGGAGGAAACACCGCCTATCCCAGCACGCTTGTCAGCACGCATGGGAGAGAACTCACGCCCTGTTTCAGTCCCCTGCCAGCCATACATACACGTCAAGGACAGTGTTCCCAGAGATACCTTCCTGTAAATGGGAGAGAGGAAGTTTGACTGGGCACAACTCAGCCTTGGCAGGCCGTCTGAACAGCTTACTCCCTTGATGGCTTTGGCGCAGAGAGCATCACGCAGCGTTCCGTGAAGCTCATGGTAGGCTGATTTTAGGGCTCTCGCCGACACTCCTCGGGCTCTAGCCCTCTCAACCTCTTCCGGCCCTTACTGGCCTTCTCTGACACACCTCGGCGAGTACAGAGCTTAGGGCGACACATTCCGTTTACGATGGGCAGCAGGAATTCACAGCAGTGTGTCAAGCCCTCCGGCCTTCTCTCCTTCGGCACGCAGAGGTTTTGCACTTCTTGCAAACACCTCAGCGGAGAGCCCAAAGTATTCCTGAGCTCTTCAACAATGTAGTGCTGCACTAGACTTCAAATATGTCTTCGCTGCGAGATACATTAGAGCGTGTAGTCGTTGCTTCTGAAGGTGAGGAACGCTTCCCTAATGGGCTTTCAGGGAGAAACCTGCTGCGAGTGGCCGTCTGCAAGCCCTTGCGATCACATTCGTCAGCGGCTGTGGTGGCAGTCAAGTTCTGACAGCAAATGGAAATATCAGCTCTCCATGTTTACGAAACGCACCCCTCCGTGTGTCAAAGGCAAAAGTCTACCTTTCCTTCAGAGTCCTCAACCCTGTGAGACAAACATGGTGCGGGTGGCTCCATTCAAAGTGTTTCTCAGGATACCGGGGGAAACTTCCCATTCTAAGAGGGACGAATAGGCTCTGTTTCCTGTCCGGTCAAGTCCATTTCCAGGAACACATCAGAGTCCTTGGTCAAGCGCGTTGTGTGAATGGGCAGCGGAAGAAAGCACTCAGTGCTGGAGAAGGTTAGCTGGCTGACATTGCAGGCACAGTACGCAGCACTCTGTACTTGCACCTTGCCTGTGGCAAATGCATACATACTCTGATGAGGAAGAGACAAGCGGTGCAGGTCCTCTACTGGCTTTCCCACTTATTTGTAGATGACAACAGAGAAGCTTGCCCATGGAACTTGAGACCGGCTTATGTGCAAGTCTACCCAAAATGGAAGAGCCGTTTCCTCCTGCCCCCAGGGACACGTTCCGTACTTTGCCTGGGCAGAGGCTGTGAGGCTTTGTTGATCCCAGCTCGTGGGAAACGGATATATAAATTCTGTGAGGTACGAGGATTTCCTTCCCTGCAGCAGCGCCTGTGCTTCCACGTTGCCTTTGGCACACGGTGCTCGAGCGGCGCTCTCAATGAACTGGAAAGAGCCAAATGACAGGAGTGTTAATCACGACGCTTGATGCACCACCCTCACCCTTCACATACATCTTCCCCTCAGAGAAATATCCCTGAAGGGTAGTCGAGTCTTAGGGGGAGAAACAAGTGCCCGCAAACTTAGGGTGAAATGCAGGTTTCACTCTGCCGTCTGAAAGATCTTGCCCTGCACCTGACTGAGATCACGGCGTGTTAGATCCGTACCCAATCGCACATACAATTCCGCTGGTGGGCACACAGAGCTCCGGCAGAGCTCGAAGTTCCCAGAGCACGTGCAATACTCCTGGTGGCTGCAACAAGCAATGTCGTACACAGCACACTTGGACCTTGACTTCCTGTCAAGGAAAGGCCGCAGGGCAGGGTCATTGAATCGAGAGAGGGAAACACTTGGCTGCATTCCTCAGGTGAGACACAGGTCAAACTGTGCCGGCTGAAAAGCTCAGGTTCCCTTTGGGAAGCTCTTCGTTGTATGCGGGACGGGAAGGCCTTTGCTTGCAGGCTGTGGCCATTGCCAGGCTAGGACGGAGGAAACACCGCCTATCCCAGCACGCTTGTCAGCACGCATGGGAGAGAACTCACGCCCTGTTTCAGTCCCCTGCCAGCCATACATACACGTCAAGGACAGTGTTCCCAGAGATACCTTCCTGTAAATGGGAGAGAGGAAGTTTGACTGGGCACAACTCAGCCTTGGCAGGCCGTCTGAACAGCTTACTCCCTTGATGGCTTTGGCGCAGAGAGCATCACGCAGCGTTCCGTGAAGCTCATGGTAGGCTGATTTTAGGGCTCTCGCCGACACTCCTCGGGCTCTAGCCCTCTCAACCTCTTCCGGCCCTTACTGGCCTTCTCTGACACACCTCGGCGAGTACAGAGCTTAGGGCGACATATTCCGTTTACGATGGGCAGCAGGAATTCACAGCAGTGTGTCAAGCCCTCCGGCCTTCTCTCCTTCGGCACGCAGAGGTTTTGCACTTCTTGCAAACACCTCAGCGGAGAGCCCAAAGTATTCCTGAGCTCTTCAACAATGTAGTGCTGCACTAGACTTCAAATATGTCTTCGCTGCGAGATACATTAGAGCGTGTAGTCGTTGCTTCTGAAGGTGAGGAACGCTTCCCTAATGGGCTTTCAGGGAGAAACCTGCTGCGAGTGGCCGTCTGCAAGCCCTTGCGATCACATTCGTCAGCGGCTGTGGTGGCAGTCAAGTTCTGACAGCAAATGGAAATATCAGCTCTCCATGTTTACGAAACGCACCCCTCCGTGTGTCAAAGGCAAAAGTCTACCTTTCCTTCAGAGTCCTCAACCCTGTGAGACAAACATGGTGCGGGTGGCTCCATTCAAAGTGTTTCTCAGGATACCGGGGGAAACTTCCCATTCTAAGAGGGACGAATAGGCTCTGTTTCCTGTCCGGTCAAGTCCATTTCCAGGAACACATCAGAGTCCTTGGTCAAGCGCGTTGTGTGAATGGGCAGAGGAAGAAAGCACTCAGTGCTGGAGAAGGTTAGCTGGCTGACATTGCAGGCACAGTACGCAGCACTCTGTACTTGCACCTTGCCTGTGGCAAATGCATACATACTCTGATGAGGAAGAGACAAGCGGTGCAGGTCCTCTACTGGCTTTCCCACTTATTTGTAGATGACAACAGAGAAGCTTGCCCATGGAACTTGAGACCGGCTTATGTGCAAGTCTACCCAAAATGGAAGAGCCGTTTCCTCCTGCCCCCAGGGACACGTTCCGTACTTTGCCTGGGCAGAGGCTGTGAGGCTTTGTTGATCCCAGCTCGTGGGAAACGGATATATAAATTCTGTGAGGTACGAGGATTTCCTTCCCTGCAGCAGCGCCTGTGCTTCCACGTTGCCTTTGGCACACGGTGCTCGAGCGGCGCTCTCAATGAACTGGAAAGAGCCAAATGACAGGAGTGTTAATCACGACGCTTGATGCACCACCCTCACCCTTCACATACATCTTCCCCTCAGAGAAATATCCCTGAAGGGTAGTCGAGTCTTAGGGGGAGAAACAAGTGCCCGCAAACTTAGGGTGAAATGCAGGTTTCACTCTGCCGTCTGAAAGATCTTGCCCTGCACCTGACTGAGATCACGGCGTGTTAGATCCGTACCCAATCGCACATACAATTCCGCTGGTGGGCACACAGAGCTCCGGCAGAGCTCGAAGTTCCCAGAGCACGTGCAATACTCCTGGTGGCTGCAACAAGCAATGTCGTACACAGCACACTTGGACCTTGACTTCCTGTCAAGGAAAGGCCGCAGGGCAGGGTCATTGAATCGAGAGAGGGAAACACTTGGCTGCATTCCTCAGGTGAGACACAGGTCAAACTGTGCCGGCTGAAAAGCTCAGGTTCCCTTTGGGAAGCTCTTCGTTGTATGCGGGACGGGAAGGCCTTTGCTTGCAGGCTGTGGCCATTGCCAGGCTAGGACGGAGGAAACACCGCCTATCCCAGCACGCTTGTCAGCACGCATGGGAGAGAACTCACGCCCTGTTTCAGTCCCCTGCCAGCCATACATACACGTCAAGGACAGTGTTCCCAGAGATACCTTCCTGTAAATGGGAGAGAGGAAGTTTGACTGGGCACAACTCAGCCTTGGCAGGCCGTCTGAACAGCTTACTCCCTTGATGGCTTTGGCGCAGAGAGCATCACGCAGCGTTCCGTGAAGCTCATGGTAGGCTGATTTTAGGGCTCTCGCCGACACTCCTCGGGCTCTAGCCCTCTCAACCTCTTCCGGCCCTTACTGGCCTTCTCTGACACACCTCGGCGAGTACAGAGCTTAGGGCGACACATTCCGTTTACGATGGGCAGCAGGAATTCACAGCAGTGTGTCAAGCCCTCCGGCCTTCTCTCCTTCGGCACGCAGAGGTTTTGCACTTCTTGCAAACACCTCAGCGGAGAGCCCAAAGTATTCCTGAGCTCTTCAACAATGTAGTGCTGCACTAGACTTCAAATATGTCTTCGCTGCGAGATACATTAGAGCGTGTAGTCGTTGCTTCTGAAGGTGAGGAACGCTTCCCTAATGGGCTTTCAGGGAGAAACCTGCTGCGAGTGGCCGTCTGCAAGCCCTTGCGATCACATTCGTCAGCGGCTGTGGTGGCAGTCAAGTTCTGACAGCAAATGGAAATATCAGCTCTCCATGTTTACGAAACGCACCCCTCCGTGTGTCAAAGGCAAAAGTCTACCTTTCCTTCAGAGTCCTCAACCCTGTGAGACAAACATGGTGCGGGTGGCTCCATTCAAAGTGTTTCTCAGGATACCGGGGGAAACTTCCCATTCTAAGAGGGACGAATAGGCTCTGTTTCCTGTCCGGTCAAGTCCATTTCCAGGAACACATCAGAGTCCTTGGTCAAGCGCGTTGTGTGAATGGGCAGAGGAAGAAAGCACTCAGTGCTGGAGAAGGTTAGCTGGCTGACATTGCAGGCACAGTACGCAGCACTCTGTACTTGCACCTTGCCTGTGGCAAATGCATACATACTCTGATGAGGAAGAGACAAGCGGTGCAGGTCCTCTACTGGCTTTCCCACTTATTTGTAGATGACAACAGAGAAGCTTGCCCATGGAACTTGAGACCGGCTTATGTGCAAGTCTACCCAAAATGGAAGAGCCGTTTCCTCCTGCCCCCAGGGACACGTTCCGTACTTTGCCTGGGCAGAGGCTGTGAGGCTTTGTTGATCCCAGCTCGTGGGAAACGGATATATAAATTCTGTGAGGTACGAGGATTTCCTTCCCTGCAGCAGCGCCTGTGCTTCCACGTTGCCTTTGGCACACGGTGCTCGAGCGGCGCTCTCAATGAACTGGAAAGAGCCAAATGACAGGAGTGTTAATCACGACGCTTGATGCACCACCCTCACCCTTCACATACATCTTCCCCTCAGAGAAATATCCCTGAAGGGTAGTCGAGTCTTAGGGGGAGAAACAAGTGCCCGCAAACTTAGGGTGAAATGCAGGTTTCACTCTGCCGTCTGAAAGATCTTGCCCTGCACCTGACTGAGATCACGGCGTGTTAGATCCGTACCCAATCGCACATACAATTCCGCTGGTGGGCACACAGAGCTCCGGCAGAGCTCGAAGTTCCCAGAGCACGTGCAATACTCCTGGTGGCTGCAACAAGCAATGTCGTACACAGCACACTTGGACCTTGACTTCCTGTCAAGGAAAGGCCGCAGGGCAGGGTCATTGAATCGAGAGAGGGAAACACTTGGCTGCATTCCTCAGGTGAGACACAGGTCAAACTGTGCCGGCTGAAAAGCTCAGGTTCCCTTTGGGAAGCTCTTCGTTGTATGCGGGACGGGAAGGCCTTTGCTTGCAGGCTGTGGCCATTGCCAGGCTAGGACGGAGGAAACACCGCCTATCCCAGCACGCTTGTCAGCACGCATGGGAGAGAACTCACGCCCTGTTTCAGTCCCCTGCCAGCCATACATACACGTCAAGGACAGTGTTCCCAGAGATACCTTCCTGTAAATGGGAGAGAGGAAGTTTGACTGGGCACAACTCAGCCTTGGCAGGCCGTCTGAACAGCTTACTCCCTTGATGGCTTTGGCGCAGAGAGCATCACGCAGCGTTCCGTGAAGCTCATGGTAGGCTGATTTTAGGGCTCTCGCCGACACTCCTCGGGCTCTAGCCCTCTCAACCTCTTCCGGCCCTTACTGGCCTTCTCTGACACACCTCGGCGAGTACAGAGCTTAGGGCGACACATTCCGTTTACGATGGGCAGCAGGAATTCACAGCAGTGTGTCAAGCCCTCCGGCCTTCTCTCCTTCGGCACGCAGAGGTTTTGCACTTCTTGCAAACACCTCAGCGGAGAGCCCAAAGTATTCCTGAGCTCTTCAACAATGTAGTGCTGCACTAGACTTCAAATATGTCTTCGCTGCGAGATACATTAGAGCGTGTAGTCGTTGCTTCTGAAGGTGAGGAACGCTTCCCTAATGGGCTTTCAGGGAGAAACCTGCTGCGAGTGGCCGTCTGCAAGCCCTTGCGATCACATTCGTCAGCGGCTGTGGTGGCAGTCAAGTTCTGACAGCAAATGGAAATATCAGCTCTCCATGTTTACGAAACGCACCCCTCCGTGTGTCAAAGGCAAAAGTCTACCTTTCCTTCAGAGTCCTCAACCCTGTGAGACAAACATGGTGCGGGTGGCTCCATTCAAAGTGTTTCTCAGGATACCGGGGGAAACTTCCCATTCTAAGAGGGACGAATAGGCTCTGTTTCCTGTCCGGTCAAGTCCATTTCCAGGAACACATCAGAGTCCTTGGTCAAGCGCGTTGTGTGAATGGGCAGAGGAAGAAAGCACTCAGTGCTGGAGAAGGTTAGCTGGCTGACATTGCAGGCACAGTACGCAGCACTCTGTACTTGCACCTTGCCTGTGGCAAATGCATACATACTCTGATGAGGAAGAGACAAGCGGTGCAGGTCCTCTACTGGCTTTCCCACTTATTTGTAGATGACAACAGAGAAGCTTGCCCATGGAACTTGAGACCGGCTTGTGTGCAAGTCTACCCAAAATGGAAGAGCCGTTTCCTCCTGCCCCCAGGGACACGTTCCGTACTTTGCCTGGGCAGAGGCTGTGAGGCTTTGTTGATCCCAGCTCGTGGGAAACGGATATATAAATTCTGTGAGGTACGAGGATTTCCTTCCCTGCAGCAGCGCCTGTGCTTCCACGTTGCCTTTGGCACACGGTGCTCGAGCGGCGCTCTCAATGAACTGGAAAGAGCCAAATGACAGGAGTGTTAATCACGACGCTTGATGCACCACCCTCACCCTTCACATACATCTTCCCCTCAGAGAAATATCCCTGAAGGGTAGTCGAGTCTTAGGGGGAGAAACAAGTGCCCGCAAACTTAGGGTGAAATGCAGGTTTCACTCTGCCGTCTGAAAGATCTTGCCCTGCACCTGACTGAGATCACGGCGTGTTAGATCCGTACCCAATCGCACATACAATTCCGCTGGTGGGCACACAGAGCTCCGGCAGAGCTCGAAGTTCCCAGAGCACGTGCAATACTCCTGGTGGCTGCAACAAGCAATGTCGTACACAGCACACTTGGACCTTGACTTCCTGTCAAGGAAAGGCCGCAGGGCAGGGTCATTGAATCGAGAGAGGGAAACACTTGGCTGCATTCCTCAGGTGAGACACAGGTCAAACTGTGCCGGCTGAAAAGCTCAGGTTCCCTTTGGGAAGCTCTTCGTTGTATGCGGGACGGGAAGGCCTTTGCTTGCAGGCTGTGGCCATTGCCAGGCTAGGACGGAGGAAACACCGCCTATCCCAGCACGCTTGTCAGCACGCATGGGAGAGAACTCACGCCCTGTTTCAGTCCCCTGCCAGCCATACATACACGTCAAGGACAGTGTTCCCAGAGATACCTTCCTGTAAATGGGAGAGAGGAAGTTTGACTGGGCACAACTCAGCCTTGGCAGGCCGTCTGAACAGCTTACTCCCTTGATGGCTTTGGCGCAGAGAGCATCACGCAGCGTTCCGTGAAGCTCATGGTAGGCTGATTTTAGGGCTCTCGCCGACACTCCTCGGGCTCTAGCCCTCTCAACCTCTTCCGGCCCTTACTGGCCTTCTCTGACACACCTCGGCGAGTACAGAGCTTAGGGCGACACATTCCGTTTACGATGGGCAGCAGGAATTCACAGCAGTGTGTCAAGCCCTCCGGCCTTCTCTCCTTCGGCACGCAGAGGTTTTGCACTTCTTGCAAACACCTCAGCGGAGAGCCCAAAGTATTCCTGAGCTCTTCAACAATGTAGTGCTGCACTAGACTTCAAATATGTCTTCGCTGCGAGATACATTAGAGCGTGTAGTCGTTGCTTCTGAAGGTGAGGAACGCTTCCCTAATGGGCTTTCAGGGAGAAACCTGCTGCGAGTGGCCGTCTGCAAGCCCTTGCGATCACATTCGTCAGCGGCTGTGGTGGCAGTCAAGTTCTGACAGCAAATGGAAATATCAGCTCTCCATGTTTACGAAACGCACCCCTCCGTGTGTCAAAGGCAAAAGTCTACCTTTCCTTCAGAGTCCTCAACCCTGTGAGACAAACATGGTGCGGGTGGCTCCATTCAAAGTGTTTCTCAGGATACCGGGGGAAACTTCCCATTCTAAGAGGGACGAATAGGCTCTGTTTCCTGTCCGGTCAAGTCCATTTCCAGGAACACATCAGAGTCCTTGGTCAAGCGCGTTGTGTGAATGGGCAGAGGAAGAAAGCACTCAGTGCTGGAGAAGGTTAGCTGGCTGACATTGCAGGCACAGTACGCAGCACTCTGTACTTGCACCTTGCCTGTGGCAAATGCATACATACTCTGATGAGGAAGAGACAAGCGGTGCAGGTCCTCTACTGGCTTTCCCACTTATTTGTAGATGACAACAGAGAAGCTTGCCCATGGAACTTGAGACCGGCTTATGTGCAAGTCTACCCAAAATGGAAGAGCCGTTTCCTCCTGCCCCCAGGGACACGTTCCGTACTTTGCCTGGGCAGAGGCTGTGAGGCTTTGTTGATCCCAGCTCGTGGGAAACGGATATATAAATTCTGTGAGGTACGAGGATTTCCTTCCCTGCAGCAGCGCCTGTGCTTCCACGTTGCCTTTGGCACACGGTGCTCGAGCGGCGCTCTCAATGAACTGGAAAGAGCCAAATGACAGGAGTGTTAATCACGACGCTTGATGCACCACCCTCACCCTTCACATACATCTTCCCCTCAGAGAAATATCCCTGAAGGGTAGTCGAGTCTTAGGGGGAGAAACAAGTGCCCGCAAACTTAGGGTGAAATGCAGGTTTCACTCTGCCGTCTGAAAGATCTTGCCCTGCACCTGACTGAGATCACGGCGTGTTAGATCCGTACCCAATCGCACATACAATTCCGCTGGTGGGCACACAGAGCTCCGGCAGAGCTCGAAGTTCCCAGAGCACGTGCAATACTCCTGGTGGCTGCAACAAGCAATGTCGTACACAGCACACTTGGACCTTGACTTCCTGTCAAGGAAAGGCCGCAGGGCAGGGTCATTGAATCGAGAGAGGGAAACACTTGGCTGCATTCCTCAGGTGAGACACAGGTCAAACTGTGCCGGCTGAAAAGCTCAGGTTCCCTTTGGGAAGCTCTTCGTTGTATGCGGGACGGGAAGGCCTTTGCTTGCAGGCTGTGGCCATTGCCAGGCTAGGACGGAGGAAACACCGCCTATCCCAGCACGCTTGTCAGCACGCATGGGAGAGAACTCACGCCCTGTTTCAGTCCCCTGCCAGCCATACATACACGTCAAGGACAGTGTTCCCAGAGATACCTTCCTGTAAATGGGAGAGAGGAAGTTTGACTGGGCACAACTCAGCCTTGGCAGGCCGTCTGAACAGCTTACTCCCTTGATGGCTTTGGCGCAGAGAGCATCACGCAGCGTTCCGTGAAGCTCATGGTAGGCTGATTTTAGGGCTCTCGCCGACACTCCTCGGGCTCTAGCCCTCTCAACCTCTTCCGGCCCTTACTGGCCTTCTCTGACACACCTCGGCGAGTACAGAGCTTAGGGCGACACATTCCGTTTACGATGGGCAGCAGGAATTCACAGCAGTGTGTCAAGCCCTCCGGCCTTCTCTCCTTCGGCACGCAGAGGTTTTGCACTTCTTGCAAACACCTCAGCGGAGAGCCCAAAGTATTCCTGAGCTCTTCAACAATGTAGTGCTGCACTAGACTTCAAATATGTCTTCGCTGCGAGATACATTAGAGCGTGTAGTCGTTGCTTCTGAAGGTGAGGAACGCTTCCCTAATGGGCTTTCAGGGAGAAACCTGCTGCGAGTGGCCGTCTGCAAGCCCTTGCGATCACATTCGTCAGCGGCTGTGGTGGCAGTCAAGTTCTGACAGCAAATGGAAATATCAGCTCTCCATGTTTACGAAACGCACCCCTCCGTGTGTCAAAGGCAAAAGTCTACCTTTCCTTCAGAGTCCTCAACCCTGTGAGACAAACATGGTGCGGGTGGCTCCATTCAAAGTGTTTCTCAGGATACCGGGGGAAACTTCCCATTCTAAGAGGGACGAATAGGCTCTGTTTCCTGTCCGGTCAAGTCCATTTCCAGGAACACATCAGAGTCCTTGGTCAAGCGCGTTGTGTGAATGGGCAGAGGAAGAAAGCACTCAGTGCTGGAGAAGGTTAGCTGGCTGACATTGCAGGCACAGTACGCAGCACTCTGTACTTGCACCTTGCCTGTGGCAAATGCATACATACTCTGATGAGGAAGAGACAAGCGGTGCAGGTCCTCTACTGGCTTTCCCACTTATTTGTAGATGACAACAGAGAAGCTTGCCCATGGAACTTGAGACCGGCTTGTGTGCAAGTCTACCCAAAATGGAAGAGCCGTTTCCTCCTGCCCCCAGGGACACGTTCCGTACTTTGCCTGGGCAGAGGCTGTGAGGCTTTGTTGATCCAGCTCGTGGGAAACGGATATATAAATTCTGTGAGGAACGAGGATTTCCTTCCCTGCAGCAGCGCCTGTGCTTCCACGTTGCCTTTGGCACACGGTGCCCGAGCGGCGCTCTCAATGAACTGGAAAGAGCCAAATGACAGGAGTGTTAATCACGACGCTTGATGCACCACCCTCACCCTTCACATACATCTTCCCCTCAGAGAAATATCCCTGAAGGGTAGTCGAGTCTTAGGGGGAGAAACAAGTGCCCGCAAACTTAGGGTGAAATGCAGGTTTCACTCTGCCGTCTGAAAGATCTTGCCCTGCACCTGACTGAGATCACGGCGTGTTAGATCCGTACCCAATCGCACATACAATTCCGCTGGTGGGCACACAGAGCTCCGGCAGAGCTCGAAGTTCCCAGAGCACGTGCAATACTCCTGGTGGCTGCAACAAGCAATGTCGTACACAGCACACTTGGACCTTGACTTCCTGTCAAGGAAAGGCCGCAGGGCAGGGTCATTGAATCGAGAGAGGGAAACACTTGGCTGCATTCCTCAGGTGAGACACAGGTCAAACTGTGCCGGCTGAAAAGCTCAGGTTCCCTTTGGGAAGCTCTTCGTTGTATGCGGGACGGGAAGGCCTTTGCTTGCAGGCTGTGGCCATTGCCAGGCTAGGACGGAGGAAACACCGCCTATCCCAGCACGCTTGTCAGCACGCATGGGAGAGAACTCACGCCCTGTTTCAGTCCCCTGCCAGCCATACATACACGTCAAGGACAGTGTTCCCAGAGATACCTTCCTGTAAATGGGAGAGAGGAAGTTTGACTGGGCACAACTCAGCCTTGGCAGGCCGTCTGAACAGCTTACTCCCTTGATGGCTTTGGCGCAGAGAGCATCACGCAGCGTTCCGTGAAGCTCATGGTAGGCTGATTTTAGGGCTCTCGCCGACACTCCTCGGGCTCTAGCCCTCTCAACCTCTTCCGGCCCTTACTGGCCTTCTCTGACACACCTCGGCGAGTACAGAGCTTAGGGCGACACATTCCGTTTACGATGGGCAGCAGGAATTCACAGCAGTGTGTCAAGCCCTCCGGCCTTCTCTCCTTCGGCACGCAGAGGTTTTGCACTTCTTGCAAACACCTCAGCGGAGAGCCCAAAGTATTCCTGAGCTCTTCAACAATGTAGTGCTGCACTAGACTTCAAATATGTCTTCGCTGCGAGATACATTAGAGCGTGTAGTCGTTGCTTCTGAAGGTGAGGAACGCTTCCCTAATGGGCTTTCAGGGAGAAACCTGCTGCGAGTGGCCGTCTGCAAGCCCTTGCGATCACATTCGTCAGCGGCTGTGGTGGCAGTCAAGTTCTGACAGCAAATGGAAATATCAGCTCTCCATGTTTACGAAACGCACCCCTCCGTGTGTCAAAGGCAAAAGTCTACCTTTCCTTCAGAGTCCTCAACCCTGTGAGACAAACATGGTGCGGGTGGCTCCATTCAAAGTGTTTCTCAGGATACCGGGGGAAACTTCCCATTCTAAGAGGGACGAATAGGCTCTGTTTCCTGTCCGGTCAAGTCCATTTCCAGGAACACATCAGAGTCCTTGGTCAAGCGCGTTGTGTGAATGGGCAGAGGAAGAAAGCACTCAGTGCTGGAGAAGGTTAGCTGGCTGACATTGCAGGCACAGTACGCAGCACTCTGTACTTGCACCTTGCCTGTGGCAAATGCATACATACTCTGATGAGGAAGAGACAAGCGGTGCAGGTCCTCTACTGGCTTTCCCACTTATTTGTAGATGACAACAGAGAAGCTTGCCCATGGAACTTGAGACCGGCTTATGTGCAAGTCTACCCAAAATGGAAGAGCCGTTTCCTCCTGCCCCCAGGGACACGTTCCGTACTTTGCCTGGGCAGAGGCTGTGAGGCTTTGTTGATCCCAGCTCGTGGGAAACGGATATATAAATTCTGTGAGGTACGAGGATTTCCTTCCCTGCAGCAGCGCCTGTGCTTCCACGTTGCCTTTGGCACACGGTGCTCGAGCGGCGCTCTCAATGAACTGGAAAGAGCCAAATGACAGGAGTGTTAATCACGACGCTTGATGCACCACCCTCACCCTTCACATACATCTTCCCCTCAGAGAAATATCCCTGAAGGGTAGTCGAGTCTTAGGGGGAGAAACAAGTGCCCGCAAACTTAGGGTGAAATGCAGGTTTCACTCTGCCGTCTGAAAGATCTTGCCCTGCACCTGACTGAGATCACGGCGTGTTAGATCCGTACCCAATCGCACATACAATTCCGCTGGTGGGCACACAGAGCTCCGGCAGAGCTCGAAGTTCCCAGAGCACGTGCAATACTCCTGGTGGCTGCAACAAGCAATGTCGTACACAGCACACTTGGACCTTGACTTCCTGTCAAGGAAAGGCCGCAGGGCAGGGTCATTGAATCGAGAGAGGGAAACACTTGGCTGCATTCCTCAGGTGAGACACAGGTCAAACTGTGCCGGCTGAAAAGCTCAGGTTCCCTTTGGGAAGCTCTTCGTTGTATGCGGGACGGGAAGGCCTTTGCTTGCAGGCTGTGGCCATTGCCAGGCTAGGACGGAGGAAACACCGCCTATCCCAGCACGCTTGTCAGCACGCATGGGAGAGAACTCACGCCCTGTTTCAGTCCCCTGCCAGCCATACATACACGTCAAGGACAGTGTTCCCAGAGATACCTTCCTGTAAATGGGAGAGAGGAAGTTTGACTGGGCACAACTCAGCCTTGGCAGGCCGTCTGAACAGCTTACTCCCTTGATGGCTTTGGCGCAGAGAGCATCACGCAGCGTTCCGTGAAGCTCATGGTAGGCTGATTTTAGGGCTCTCGCCGACACTCCTCGGGCTCTAGCCCTCTCAACCTCTTCCGGCCCTTACTGGCCTTCTCTGACACACCTCGGCGAGTACAGAGCTTAGGGCGACACATTCCGTTTACGATGGGCAGCAGGAATTCACAGCAGTGTGTCAAGCCCTCCGGCCTTCTCTCCTTCGGCACGCAGAGGTTTTGCACTTCTTGCAAACACCTCAGCGGAGAGCCCAAAGTATTCCTGAGCTCTTCAACAATGTAGTGCTGCACTAGACTTCAAATATGTCTTCGCTGCGAGATACATTAGAGCGTGTAGTCGTTGCTTCTGAAGGTGAGGAACGCTTCCCTAATGGGCTTTCAGGGAGAAACCTGCTGCGAGTGGCCGTCTGCAAGCCCTTGCGATCACATTCGTCAGCGGCTGTGGTGGCAGTCAAGTTCTGACAGCAAATGGAAATATCAGCTCTCCATGTTTACGAAACGCACCCCTCCGTGTGTCAAAGGCAAAAGTCTACCTTTCCTTCAGAGTCCTCAACCCTGTGAGACAAACATGGTGCGGGTGGCTCCATTCAAAGTGTTTCTCAGGATACCGGGGGAAACTTCCCATTCTAAGAGGGACGAATAGGCTCTGTTTCCTGTCCGGTCAAGTCCATTTCCAGGAACACATCAGAGTCCTTGGTCAAGCGCGTTGTGTGAATGGGCAGAGGAAGAAAGCACTCAGTGCTGGAGAAGGTTAGCTGGCTGACATTGCAGGCACAGTACGCAGCACTCTGTACTTGCACCTTGCCTGTGGCAAATGCATACATACTCTGATGAGGAAGAGACAAGCGGTGCAGGTCCTCTACTGGCTTTCCCACTTATTTGTAGATGACAACAGAGAAGCTTGCCCATGGAACTTGAGACCGGCTTGTGTGCAAGTCTACCCAAAATGGAAGAGCCGTTTCCTCCTGCCCCCAGGGACACGTTCCGTACTTTGCCTGGGCAGAGGCTGTGAGGCTTTGTTGATCCAGCTCGTGGGAAACGGATATATAAATTCTGGGAGGAACGAGGATTTCCTTCCCTGCAGCAGCGCCTGTGCTTCCACGTTGCCTTTGGCACACGGTGCCCGAGCGGCGCTCTCAATGAACTGGAAAGAGCCAAATGACAGGAGTGTTAATCACGACGCTTGATGCACCACCCTCACCCTTCACATACATCTTCCCCTCAGAGAAATATCCCTGAAGGGTAGTCGAGTCTTAGGGGGAGAAACAAGTGCCCGCAAACTTAGGGTGAAATGCAGGTTTCACTCTGCCGTCTGAAAGACCTTGCCCTGCACCTGACTGAGATCACGGCGTGTTAGATCCGTACCCAATCGCACATACAATTCCGCTGGTGGGCACACAGAGCTCCGGCAGAGCTCGAAGTTCCCAGAGCACGTGCAATACTCCTGGTGGCTGCAACAAGCAATGTCGTACACAGCACACTTGGACCTTGACTTCCTGTCAAGGAAAGGCCGCAGGGCAGGGTCATTGAATCGAGAGAGGGAAACACTTGGCTGCATTCCTCAGGTGAGACACAGGTCAAACTGTGCCGGCTGAAAAGCTCAGGTTCCCTTTGGGAAGCTCTTCGTTGTATGCGGGACGGGAAGGCCTTTGCTTGCAGGCTGTGGCCATTGCCAGGCTAGGACGGAGGAAACACCGCCTATCCCAGCACGCTTGTTAGCACGCATGGGAGAGAACTCACGCCCTGTTTCAGTCCCCTGCCAGCCATACATACACGTCAAGGACAGTGTTCCCAGAGATACCTTCCTGTAAATGGGAGAGAGGAAGTTTGACTGGGCACAACTCAGCCTTGGCAGGCCGTCTGAACAGCTTACTCCCTTGATGGCTTTGGCGCAGAGAGCATCACGCAGCGTTCCGTGAAGCTCATGGTAGGCTGATTTTAGGGCTCTCGCCGACACTCCTCGGGCTCTAGCCCTCTCAACCTCTTCCGGCCCTTACTGGCCTTCTCTGACACACCTCGGCGAGTACAGAGCTTAGGGCGACACATTCCGTTTACGATGGGCAGCAGGAATTCACAGCAGTGTGTCAAGCCCTCCGGCCTTCTCTCCTTCGGCACGCAGAGGTTTTGCACTTCTTGCAAACACCTCAGCGGAGAGCCCAAAGTATTCCTGAGCTCTTCAACAATGTAGTGCTGCACTAGACTTCAAATATGTCTTCGCTGCGAGATACATTAGAGCGTGTAGTCGTTGCTTCTGAAGGTGAGGAACGCTTCCCTAATGGGCTTTCAGGGAGAAACCTGCTGCGAGTGGCCGTCTGCAAGCCCTTGCGATCACATTCGTCAGCGGCTGTGGTGGCAGTCAAGTTCTGACAGCAAATGGAAATATCAGCTCTCCATGTTTACGAAACGCACCCCTCCGTGTGTCAAAGGCAAAAGTCTACCTTTCCTTCAGAGTCCTCAACCCTGTGAGACAAACATGGTGCGGGTGGCTCCATTCAAAGTGTTTCTCAGGATACCGGGGGAAACTTCCCATTCTAAGAGGGACGAATAGGCTCTGTTTCCTGTCCGGTCAAGTCCATTTCCAGGAACACATCAGAGTCCTTGGTCAAGCGCGTTGTGTGAATGGGCAGAGGAAGAAAGCACTCAGTGCTGGAGAAGGTTAGCTGGCTGACATTGCAGGCACAGTACGCAGCACTCTGTACTTGCACCTTGCCTGTGGCAAATGCATACATACTCTGATGAGGAAGAGACAAGCGGTGCAGGTCCTCTACTGGCTTTCCCACTTATTTGTAGATGACAACAGAGAAGCTTGCCCATGGAACTTGAGACCGGCTTGTGTGCAAGTCTACCCAAAATGGAAGAGCCGTTTCCTCCTGCCCCCAGGGACACGTTCCGTACTTTGCCTGGGCAGAGGCTGTGAGGCTTTGTTGATCCAGCTCGTGGGAAACGGATATATAAATTCTGTGAGGAACGAGGATTTCCTTCCCTGCAGCAGCGCCTGTGCTTCCACGTTGCCTTTGGCACACGGTGCCCGAGCGGCGCTCTCAATGAACTGGAAAGAGCCAAATGACAGGAGTGTTAATCACGACGCTTGATGCACCACCCTCACCCTTCACATACATCTTCCCCTCAGAGAAATATCCCTGAAGGGTAGTCGAGTCTTAGGGGGAGAAACAAGTGCCCGCAAACTTAGGGTGAAATGCAGGTTTCACTCTGCCGTCTGAAAGATCTTGCCCTGCACCTGACTGAGATCACGGCGTGTTAGATCCGTACCCAATCGCACATACAATTCCGCTGGTGGGCACACAGAGCTCCGGCAGAGCTCGAAGTTCCCAGAGCACGTGCAATACTCCTGGTGGCTGCAACAAGCAATGTCGTACACAGCACACTTGGACCTTGACTTCCTGTCAAGGAAAGGCCGCAGGGCAGGGTCATTGAATCGAGAGAGGGAAACACTTGGCTGCATTCCTCAGGTGAGACACAGGTCAAACTGTGCCGGCTGAAAAGCTCAGGTTCCCTTTGGGAAGCTCTTCGTTGTATGCGGGACGGGAAGGCCTTTGCTTGCAGGCTGTGGCCATTGCCAGGCTAGGACGGAGGAAACACCGCCTATCCCAGCACGCTTGTTAGCACGCATGGGAGAGAACTCACGCCCTGTTTCAGTCCCCTGCCAGCCATACATACACGTCAAGGACAGTGTTCCCAGAGATACCTTCCTGTAAATGGGAGAGAGGAAGTTTGACTGGGCACAACTCAGCCTTGGCAGGCCGTCTGAACAGCTTACTCCCTTGATGGCTTTGGCGCAGAGAGCATCACGCAGCGTTCCGTGAAGCTCATGGTAGGCTGATTTTAGGGCTCTCGCCGACACTCCTCGGGCTCTAGCCCTCTCAACCTCTTCCGGCCCTTACTGGCCTTCTCTGACACACCTCGGCGAGTACAGAGCTTAGGGCGACACATTCCGTTTACGATGGGCAGCAGGAATTCACAGCAGTGTGTCAAGCCCTCCGGCCTTCTCTCCTTCGGCACGCAGAGGTTTTGCACTTCTTGCAAACACCTCAGCGGAGAGCCCAAAGTATTCCTGATCTCTTCAACAATGTAGTGCTGCACTAGACTTCAAATATGTCTTCGCTGCGAGATACATTAGAGCGTGTAGTCGTTGCTTCTGAAGGTGAGGAACGCTTCCCTAATGGGCTTTCAGGGAGAAACCTGCTGCGAGTGGCCGTCTGCAAGCCCTTGCGATCACATTCGTCAGCGGCTGTGGTGGCAGTCAAGTTCTGACAGCAAATGGAAATATCAGCTCTCCATGTTTACGAAACGCACCCCTCCGTGTGTCAAAGGCAAAAGTCTACCTTTCCTTCAGAGTCCTCAACCCTGTGAGACAAACATGGTGCGGGTGGCTCCATTCAAAGTGTTTCTCAGGATACCGGGGGAAACTTCCCATTCTAAGAGGGACGAATAGGCTCTGTTTCCTGTCCGGTCAAGTCCATTTCCAGGAACACATCAGAGTCCTTGGTCAAGCGCGTTGTGTGAATGGGCAGAGGAAGAAAGCACTCAGTGCTGGAGAAGGTTAGCTGGCTGACATTGCAGGCACAGTACGCAGCACTCTGTACTTGCACCTTGCCTGTGGCAAATGCATACATACTCTGATGAGGAAGAGACAAGCGGTGCAGGTCCTCTACTGGCTTTCCCACTTATTTGTAGATGACAACAGAGAAGCTTGCCCATGGAACTTGAGACCGGCTTGTGTGCAAGTCTACCCAAAATGGAAGAGCCGTTTCCTCCTGCCCCCAGGGACACGTTCCGTACTTTGCCTGGGCAGAGGCTGTGAGGCTTTGTTGATCCAGCTCGTGGGAAACGGATATATAAATTCTGGGAGGAACGAGGATTTCCTTCCCTGCAGCAGCGCCTGTGCTTCCACGTTGCCTTTGGCACACGGTGCTCGAGCGGCGCTCTCAATGAACTGGAAAGAGCCAAATGACAGGAGTGTTAATCACGACGCTTGATGCACCACCCTCACCCTTCACATACATCTTCCCCTCAGAGAAATATCCCTGAAGGGTAGTCGAGTCTTAGGGGGAGAAACAAGTGCCCGCAAACTTAGGGTGAAATGCAGGTTTCACTCTGCCGTCTGAAAGACCTTGCCCTGCACCTGACTGAGATCACGGCGTGTTAGATCCGTACCCAATCGCACATACAATTCCGCTGGTGGGCACACAGAGCTCCGGCAGAGCTCGAAGTTCCCAGAGCACGTGCAATACTCCTGGTGGCTGCAACAAGCAATGTCGTACACAGCACACTTGGACCTTGACTTCCTGTCAAGGAAAGGCCGCAGGGCAGGGTCATTGAATCGAGAGAGGGAAACACTTGGCTGCATTCCTCAGGTGAGACACAGGTCAAACTGTGCCGGCTGAAAAGCTCAGGTTCCCTTTGGGAAGCTCTTCGTTGTATGCGGGACGGGAAGGCCTTTGCTTGCAGGCTGTGGCCATTGCCAGGCTAGGACGGAGGAAACACCGCCTATCCCAGCACGCTTGTTAGCACGCATGGGAGAGAACTCACGCCCTGTTTCAGTCCCCTGCCAGCCATACATACACGTCAAGGACAGTGTTCCCAGAGATACCTTCCTGTAAATGGGAGAGAGGAAGTTTGACTGGGCACAACTCAGCCTTGGCAGGCCGTCTGAACAGCTTACTCCCTTGATGGCTTTGGCGCAGAGAGCATCAGGCAGCGTTCCGTGAAGCTCATGGTAGGCTGATTTTAGGGCTCTCGCCGACACTCCTCGGGCTCTAGCCCTCTCAACCTCTTCCGGCCCTTACTGGCCTTCTCTGACACACCTCGGCGAGTACAGAGCTTAGGGCGACACATTCCGTTTACGATGGGCAGCAGGAATTCACAGCAGTGTGTCAAGCCCTCCGGCCTTCTCTCCTTCGGCACGCAGAGGTTTTGCACTTCTTGCAAACACCTCAGCGGAGAGCCCAAAGTATTCCTGATCTCTTCAACAATGTAGTGCTGCACTAGACTTCAAATATGTCTTCGCTGCGAGATACATTAGAGCGTGTAGTCGTTGCTTCTGAAGGTGAGGAACGCTTCCCTAATGGGCTTTCAGGGAGAAACCTGCTGCGAGTGGCCGTCTGCAAGCCCTTGCGATCACATTCGTCAGCGGCTGTGGTGGCAGTCAAGTTCTGACAGCAAATGGAAATATCAGCTCTCCATGTTTACGAAACGCACCCCTCCGTGTGTCAAAGGCAAAAGTCTACCTTTCCTTCAGAGTCCTCAACCCTGTGAGACAAACATGGTGCGGGTGGCTCCATTCAAAGTGTTTCTCAGGATACCGGGGGAAACTTCCCATTCTAAGAGGGACGAATAGGCTCTGTTTCCTGTCCGGTCAAGTCCATTTCCAGGAACACATCAGAGTCCTTGGTCAAGCGCGTTGTGTGAATGGGCAGAGGAAGAAAGCACTCAGTGCTGGAGAAGGTTAGCTGGCTGACATTGCAGGCACAGTACGCAGCACTCTGTACTTGCACCTTGCCTGTGGCAAATGCATACATACTCTGATGAGGAAGAGACAAGCGGTGCAGGTCCTCTACTGGCTTTCCCACTTATTTGCAGATGACAACAGAGAAGCTTGCCCATGGAACTTGAGACCGGCTTATGTGCAAGTCTACCCAAAATGGAAGAGCCGTTTCCTCCTGCCCCCAGGGACACGTTCCGTACTTTGCCTGGGCAGAGGCTGTGAGGCTTTGTTGATCCAGCTCGTGGGAAACGGATATATAAATTCTGGGAGGAACGAGGATTTCCTTCCCTGCAGCAGCGCCTGTGCTTCCACGTTGCCTTTGGCACACGGTGCCCGAGCGGCGCTCTCAATGAACTGGAAAGAGCCAAATGACAGGAGTGTTAATCACGACGCTTGATGCACCACCCTCACCCTTCACATACATCTTCCCCTCAGAGAAATATCCCTGAAGGGTAGTCGAGTCTTAGGGGGAGAAACAAGTGCCCGCAAACTTAGGGTGAAATGCAGGTTTCACTCTGCCGTCTGAAAGACCTTGCCCTGCACCTGACTGAGATCACGGCGTGTTAGATCCGTACCCAATCGCACATACAATTCCGCTGGTGGGCACACAGAGCTCCGGCAGAGCTCGAAGTTCCCAGAGCACGTGCAATACTCCTGGTGGCTGCAACAAGCAATGTCGTACACAGCACACTTGGACCTTGACTTCCTGTCAAGGAAAGGCCGCAGGGCAGGGTCATTGAATCGAGAGAGGGAAACACTTGGCTGCATTCCTCAGGTGAGACACAGGTCAAACTGTGCCGGCTGAAAAGCTCAGGTTCCCTTTGGGAAGCTCTTCGTTGTATGCGGGACGGGAAGGCCTTTGCTTGCAGGCTGTGGCCATTGCCAGGCTAGGACGGAGGAAACACCGCCTATCCCAGCACGCTTGTTAGCACGCATGGGAGAGAACTCACGCCCTGTTTCAGTCCCCTGCCAGCCATACATACACGTCAAGGACAGTGTTCCCAGAGATACCTTCCTGTAAATGGGAGAGAGGAAGTTTGACTGGGCACAACTCAGCCTTGGCAGGCCGTCTGAACAGCTTACTCCCTTGATGGCTTTGGCGCAGAGAGCATCAGGCAGCGTTCCGTGAAGCTCATGGTAGGCTGATTTTAGGGCTCTCGCCGACACTCCTCGGGCTCTAGCCCTCTCAACCTCTTCCGGCCCTTACTGGCCTTCTCTGACACACCTCGGCGAGTACAGAGCTTAGGGCGACACATTCCGTTTACGATGGGCAGCAGGAATTCACAGCAGTGTGTCAAGCCCTCCGGCCTTCTCTCCTTCGGCACGCAGAGGTTTTGCACTTCTTGCAAACACCTCAGCGGAGAGCCCAAAGTATTCCTGAGCTCTTCAACAATGTAGTGCTGCACTAGACTTCAAATATGTCTTCGCTGCGAGATACATTAGAGCGTGTAGTCGTTGCTTCTGAAGGTGAGGAACGCTTCCCTAATGGGCTTTCAGGGAGAAACCTGCTGCGAGTGGCCGTCTGCAAGCCCTTGCGATCACATTCGTCAGCGGCTGTGGTGGCAGTCAAGTTCTGACAGCAAATGGAAATATCAGCTCTCCATGTTTACGAAACGCACCCCTCCGTGTGTCAAAGGCAAAAGTCTACCTTTCCTTCAGAGTCCTCAACCCTGTGAGACAAACATGGTGCGGGTGGCTCCATTCAAAGTGTTTCTCAGGATACCGGGGGAAACTTCCCATTCTAAGAGGGACGAATAGGCTCTGTTTCCTGTCCGGTCAAGTCCATTTCCAGGAACACATCAGAGTCCTTGGTCAAGCGCGTTGTGTGAATGGGCAGAGGAAGAAAGCACTCAGTGCTGGAGAAGGTTAGCTGGCTGACATTGCAGGCACAGTACGCAGCACTCTGTACTTGCACCTTGCCTGTGGCAAATGCATACATACTCTGATGAGGAAGAGACAAGCGGTGCAGGTCCTCTACTGGCTTTCCCACTTATTTGCAGATGACAACAGAGAAGCTTGCCCATGGAACTTGAGACCGGCTTATGTGCAAGTCTACCCAAAATGGAAGAGCCGTTTCCTCCTGCCCCCAGGGACACGTTCCGTACTTTGCCTGGGCAGAGGCTGTGAGGCTTTGTTGATCCAGCTCGTGGGAAACGGATATATAAATTCTGGGAGGAACGAGGATTTCCTTCCCTGCAGCAGCGCCTGTGCTTCCACGTTGCCTTTGGCACACGGTGCCCGAGCGGCGCTCTCAATGAACTGGAAAGAGCCAAATGACAGGAGTGTTAATCACGACGCTTGATGCACCACCCTCACCCTTCACATACATCTTCCCCTCAGAGAAATATCCCTGAAGGGTAGTCGAGTCTTAGGGGGAGAAACAAGTGCCCGCAAACTTAGGGTGAAATGCAGGTTTCACTCTGCCGTCTGAAAGATCTTGCCCTGCACCTGACTGAGATCACGGCGTGTTAGATCCGTACCCAATCGCACATACAATTCCGCTGGTGGGCACACAGAGCTCCGGCAGAGCTCGAAGTTCCCAGAGCACGTGCAATACTCCTGGTGGCTGCAACAAGCAATGTCGTACACAGCACACTTGGACCTTGACTTCCTGTCAAGGAAAGGCCGCAGGGCAGGGTCATTGAATCGAGAGAGGGAAACACTTGGCTGCATTCCTCAGGTGAGACACAGGTCAAACTGTGCCGGCTGAAAAGCTCAGGTTCCCTTTGGGAAGCTCTTCGTTGTATGCGGGACGGGAAGGCCTTTGCTTGCAGGCTGTGGCCATTGCCAGGCTAGGACGGAGGAAACACCGCCTATCCCAGCACGCTTGTTAGCACGCATGGGAGAGAACTCACGCCCTGTTTCAGTCCCCTGCCAGCCATACATACACGTCAAGGACAGTGTTCCCAGAGATACCTTCCTGTAAATGGGAGAGAGGAAGTTTGACTGGGCACAACTCAGCCTTGGCAGGCCGTCTGAACAGCTTACTCCCTTGATGGCTTTGGCGCAGAGAGCATCAGGCAGCGTTCCGTGAAGCTCATGGTAGGCTGATTTTAGGGCTCTCGCCGACACTCCTCGGGCTCTAGCCCTCTCAACCTCTTCCGGCCCTTACTGGCCTTCTCTGACACACCTCGGCGAGTACAGAGCTTAGGGCGACACATTCCGTTTACGATGGGCAGCAGGAATTCACAGCAGTGTGTCAAGCCCTCCGGCCTTCTCTCCTTCGGCACGCAGAGGTTTTGCACTTCTTGCAAACACCTCAGCGGAGAGCCCAAAGTATTCCTGAGCTCTTCAACAATGTAGTGCTGCACTAGACTTCAAATATGTCTTCGCTGCGAGATACATTAGAGCGTGTAGTCGTTGCTTCTGAAGGTGAGGAACGCTTCCCTAATGGGCTTTCAGGGAGAAACCTGCTGCGAGTGGCCGTCTGCAAGCCCTTGCGATCACATTCGTCAGCGGCTGTGGTGGCAGTCAAGTTCTGACAGCAAATGGAAATATCAGCTCTCCATGTTTACGAAACGCACCCCTCCGTGTGTCAAAGGCAAAAGTCTACCTTTCCTTCAGAGTCCTCAACCCTGTGAGACAAACATGGTGCGGGTGGCTCCATTCAAAGTGTTTCTCAGGATACCGGGGGAAACTTCCCATTCTAAGAGGGACGAATAGGCTCTGTTTCCTGTCCGGTCAAGTCCATTTCCAGGAACACATCAGAGTCCTTGGTCAAGCGCGTTGTGTGAATGGGCAGAGGAAGAAAGCACTCAGTGCTGGAGAAGGTTAGCTGGCTGACATTGCAGGCACAGTACGCAGCACTCTGTACTTGCACCTTGCCTGTGGCAAATGCATACATACTCTGATGAGGAAGAGACAAGCGGTGCAGGTCCTCTACTGGCTTTCCCACTTATTTGCAGATGACAACAGAGAAGCTTGCCCATGGAACTTGAGACCGGCTTATGTGCAAGTCTACCCAAAATGGAAGAGCCGTTTCCTCCTGCCCCCAGGGACACGTTCCGTACTTTGCCTGGGCAGAGGCTGTGAGGCTTTGTTGATCCAGCTCGTGGGAAACGGATATATAAATTCTGGGAGGAACGAGGATTTCCTTCCCTGCAGCAGCGCCTGTGCTTCCACGTTGCCTTTGGCACACGGTGCCCGAGCGGCGCTCTCAATGAACTGGAAAGAGCCAAATGACAGGAGTGTTAATCACGACGCTTGATGCACCACCCTCACCCTTCACATACATCTTCCCCTCAGAGAAATATCCCTGAAGGGTAGTCGAGTCTTAGGGGGAGAAACAAGTGCCCGCAAACTTAGGGTGAAATGCAGGTTTCACTCTGCCGTCTGAAAGATCTTGCCCTGCACCTGACTGAGATCACGGCGTGTTAGATCCGTACCCAATCGCACATACAATTCCGCTGGTGGGCACACAGAGCTCCGGCAGAGCTCGAAGTTCCCAGAGCACGTGCAATACTCCTGGTGGCTGCAACAAGCAATGTCGTACACAGCACACTTGGACCTTGACTTCCTGTCAAGGAAAGGCCGCAGGGCAGGGTCATTGAATCGAGAGAGGGAAACACTTGGCTGCATTCCTCAGGTGAGACACAGGTCAAACTGTGCCGGCTGAAAAGCTCAGGTTCCCTTTGGGAAGCTCTTCGTTGTATGCGGGACGGGAAGGCCTTTGCTTGCAGGCTGTGGCCATTGCCAGGCTAGGACGGAGGAAACACCGCCTATCCCAGCACGCTTGTTAGCACGCATGGGAGAGAACTCACGCCCTGTTTCAGTCCCCTGCCAGCCATACATACACGTCAAGGACAGTGTTCCCAGAGATACCTTCCTGTAAATGGGAGAGAGGAAGTTTGACTGGGCACAACTCAGCCTTGGCAGGCCGTCTGAACAGCTTACTCCCTTGATGGCTTTGGCGCAGAGAGCATCACGCAGCGTTCCGTGAAGCTCATGGTAGGCTGATTTTAGGGCTCTCGCCGACACTCCTCGGGCTCTAGCCCTCTCAACCTCTTCCGGCCCTTACTGGCCTTCTCTGACACACCTCGGCGAGTACAGAGCTTAGGGCGACACATTCCGTTTACGATGGGCAGCAGGAATTCACAGCAGTGTGTCAAGCCCTCCGGCCTTCTCTCCTTCGGCACGCAGAGGTTTTGCACTTCTTGCAAACACCTCAGCGGAGAGCCCAAAGTATTCCTGAGCTCTTCAACAATGTAGTGCTGCACTAGACTTCAAATATGTCTTCGCTGCGAGATACATTAGAGCGTGTAGTCGTTGCTTCTGAAGGTGAGGAACGCTTCCCTAATGGGCTTTCAGGGAGAAACCTGCTGCGAGTGGCCGTCTGCAAGCCCTTGCGATCACATTCGTCAGCGGCTGTGGTGGCAGTCAAGTTCTGACAGCAAATGGAAATATCAGCTCTCCATGTTTACGAAACGCACCCCTCCGTGTGTCAAAGGCAAAAGTCTACCTTTCCTTCAGAGTCCTCAACCCTGTGAGACAAACATGGTGCGGGTGGCTCCATTCAAAGTGTTTCTCAGGATACCGGGGGAAACTTCCCATTCTAAGAGGGACGAATAGGCTCTGTTTCCTGTCCGGTCAAGTCCATTTCCAGGAACACATCAGAGTCCTTGGTCAAGCGCGTTGTGTGAATGGGCAGAGGAAGAAAGCACTCAGTGCTGGAGAAGGTTAGCTGGCTGACATTGCAGGCACAGTACGCAGCACTCTGTACTTGCACCTTGCCTGTGGCAAATGCATACATACTCTGATGAGGAAGAGACAAGCGGTGCAGGTCCTCTACTGGCTTTCCCACTTATTTGTAGATGACAACAGAGAAGCTTGCCCATGGAACTTGAGACCGGCTTATGTGCAAGTCTACCCAAAATGGAAGAGCCGTTTCCTCCTGCCCCCAGGGACACGTTCCGTACTTTGCCTGGGCAGAGGCTGTGAGGCTTTGTTGATCCCAGCTCGTGGGAAACGGATATATAAATTCTGTGAGGTACGAGGATTTCCTTCCCTGCAGCAGCGCCTGTGCTTCCACGTTGCCTTTGGCACACGGTGCTCGAGCGGCGCTCTCAATGAACTGGAAAGAGCCAAATGACAGGAGTGTTAATCACGACGCTTGATGCACCACCCTCACCCTTCACATACATCTTCCCCTCAGAGAAATATCCCTGAAGGGTAGTCGAGTCTTAGGGGGAGAAACAAGTGCCCGCAAACTTAGGGTGAAATGCAGGTTTCACTCTGCCGTCTGAAAGATCTTGCCCTGCACCTGACTGAGATCACGGCGTGTTAGATCCGTACCCAATCGCACATACAATTCCGCTGGTGGGCACACAGAGCTCCGGCAGAGCTCGAAGTTCCCAGAGCACGTGCAATACTCCTGGTGGCTGCAACAAGCAATGTCGTACACAGCACACTTGGACCTTGACTTCCTGTCAAGGAAAGGCCGCAGGGCAGGGTCATTGAATCGAGAGAGGGAAACACTTGGCTGCATTCCTCAGGTGAGACACAGGTCAAACTGTGCCGGCTGAAAAGCTCAGGTTCCCTTTGGGAAGCTCTTCGTTGTATGCGGGACGGGAAGGCCTTTGCTTGCAGGCTGTGGCCATTGCCAGGCTAGGACGGAGGAAACACCGCCTATCCCAGCACGCTTGTCAGCACGCATGGGAGAGAACTCACGCCCTGTTTCAGTCCCCTGCCAGCCATACATACACGTCAAGGACAGTGTTCCCAGAGATACCTTCCTGTAAATGGGAGAGAGGAAGTTTGACTGGGCACAACTCAGCCTTGGCAGGCCGTCTGAACAGCTTACTCCCTTGATGGCTTTGGCGCAGAGAGCATCACGCAGCGTTCCGTGAAGCTCATGGTAGGCTGATTTTAGGGCTCTCGCCGACACTCCTCGGGCTCTAGCCCTCTCAACCTCTTCCGGCCCTTACTGGCCTTCTCTGACACACCTCGGCGAGTACAGAGCTTAGGGCGACACATTCCGTTTACGATGGGCAGCAGGAATTCACAGCAGTGTGTCAAGCCCTCCGGCCTTCTCTCCTTCGGCACGCAGAGGTTTTGCACTTCTTGCAAACACCTCAGCGGAGAGCCCAAAGTATTCCTGAGCTCTTCAACAATGTAGTGCTGCACTAGACTTCAAATATGTCTTCGCTGCGAGATACATTAGAGCGTGTAGTCGTTGCTTCTGAAGGTGAGGAACGCTTCCCTAATGGGCTTTCAGGGAGAAACCTGCTGCGAGTGGCCGTCTGCAAGCCCTTGCGATCACATTCGTCAGCGGCTGTGGTGGCAGTCAAGTTCTGACAGCAAATGGAAATATCAGCTCTCCATGTTTACGAAACGCACCCCTCCGTGTGTCAAAGGCAAAAGTCTACCTTTCCTTCAGAGTCCTCAACCCTGTGAGACAAACATGGTGCGGGTGGCTCCATTCAAAGTGTTTCTCAGGATACCGGGGGAAACTTCCCATTCTAAGAGGGACGAATAGGCTCTGTTTCCTGTCCGGTCAAGTCCATTTCCAGGAACACATCAGAGTCCTTGGTCAAGCGCGTTGTGTGAATGGGCAGAGGAAGAAAGCACTCAGTGCTGGAGAAGGTTAGCTGGCTGACATTGCAGGCACAGTACGCAGCACTCTGTACTTGCACCTTGCCTGTGGCAAATGCATACATACTCTGATGAGGAAGAGACAAGCGGTGCAGGTCCTCTACTGGCTTTCCCACTTATTTGTAGATGACAACAGAGAAGCTTGCCCATGGAACTTGAGACCGGCTTATGTGCAAGTCTACCCAAAATGGAAGAGCCGTTTCCTCCTGCCCCCAGGGACACGTTCCGTACTTTGCCTGGGCAGAGGCTGTGAGGCTTTGTTGATCCCAGCTCGTGGGAAACGGATATATAAATTCTGTGAGGTACGAGGATTTCCTTCCCTGCAGCAGCGCCTGTGCTTCCACGTTGCCTTTGGCACACGGTGCTCGAGCGGCGCTCTCAATGAACTGGAAAGAGCCAAATGACAGGAGTGTTAATCACGACGCTTGATGCACCACCCTCACCCTTCACATACATCTTCCCCTCAGAGAAATATCCCTGAAGGGTAGTCGAGTCTTAGGGGGAGAAACAAGTGCCCGCAAACTTAGGGTGAAATGCAGGTTTCACTCTGCCGTCTGAAAGATCTTGCCCTGCACCTGACTGAGATCACGGCGTGTTAGATCCGTACCCAATCGCACATACAATTCCGCTGGTGGGCACACAGAGCTCCGGCAGAGCTCGAAGTTCCCAGAGCACGTGCAATACTCCTGGTGGCTGCAACAAGCAATGTCGTACACAGCACACTTGGACCTTGACTTCCTGTCAAGGAAAGGCCGCAGGGCAGGGTCATTGAATCGAGAGAGGGAAACACTTGGCTGCATTCCTCAGGTGAGACACAGGTCAAACTGTGCCGGCTGAAAAGCTCAGGTTCCCTTTGGGAAGCTCTTCGTTGTATGCGGGACGGGAAGGCCTTTGCTTGCAGGCTGTGGCCATTGCCAGGCTAGGACGGAGGAAACACCGCCTATCCCAGCACGCTTGTCAGCACGCATGGGAGAGAACTCACGCCCTGTTTCAGTCCCCTGCCAGCCATACATACACGTCAAGGACAGTGTTCCCAGAGATACCTTCCTGTAAATGGGAGAGAGGAAGTTTGACTGGGCACAACTCAGCCTTGGCAGGCCGTCTGAACAGCTTACTCCCTTGATGGCTTTGGCGCAGAGAGCATCACGCAGCGTTCCGTGAAGCTCATGGTAGGCTGATTTTAGGGCTCTCGCCGACACTCCTCGGGCTCTAGCCCTCTCAACCTCTTCCGGCCCTTACTGGCCTTCTCTGACACACCTCGGCGAGTACAGAGCTTAGGGCGACACATTCCGTTTACGATGGGCAGCAGGAATTCACAGCAGTGTGTCAAGCCCTCCGGCCTTCTCTCCTTCGGCACGCAGAGGTTTTGCACTTCTTGCAAACACCTCAGCGGAGAGCCCAAAGTATTCCTGAGCTCTTCAACAATGTAGTGCTGCACTAGACTTCAAATATGTCTTCGCTGCGAGATACATTAGAGCGTGTAGTCGTTGCTTCTGAAGGTGAGGAACGCTTCCCTAATGGGCTTTCAGGGAGAAACCTGCTGCGAGTGGCCGTCTGCAAGCCCTTGCGATCACATTCGTCAGCGGCTGTGGTGGCAGTCAAGTTCTGACAGCAAATGGAAATATCAGCTCTCCATGTTTACGAAACGCACCCCTCCGTGTGTCAAAGGCAAAAGTCTACCTTTCCTTCAGAGTCCTCAACCCTGTGAGACAAACATGGTGCGGGTGGCTCCATTCAAAGTGTTTCTCAGGATACCGGGGGAAACTTCCCATTCTAAGAGGGACGAATAGGCTCTGTTTCCTGTCCGGTCAAGTCCATTTCCAGGAACACATCAGAGTCCTTGGTCAAGCGCGTTGTGTGAATGGGCAGAGGAAGAAAGCACTCAGTGCTGGAGAAGGTTAGCTGGCTGACATTGCAGGCACAGTACGCAGCACTCTGTACTTGCACCTTGCCTGTGGCAAATGCATACATACTCTGATGAGGAAGAGACAAGCGGTGCAGGTCCTCTACTGGCTTTCCCACTTATTTGTAGATGACAACAGAGAAGCTTGCCCATGGAACTTGAGACCGGCTTGTGTGCAAGTCTACCCAAAATGGAAGAGCCGTTTCCTCCTGCCCCCAGGGACACGTTCCGTACTTTGCCTGGGCAGAGGCTGTGAGGCTTTGTTGATCCAGCTCGTGGGAAACGGATATATAAATTCTGGGAGGAACGAGGATTTCCTTCCCTGCAGCAGCGCCTGTGCTTCCACGTTGCCTTTGGCACACGGTGCTCGAGCGGCGCTCTCAATGAACTGGAAAGAGCCAAATGACAGGAGTGTTAATCACGACGCTTGATGCACCACCCTCACCCTTCACATACATCTTCCCCTCAGAGAAATATCCCTGAAGGGTAGTCGAGTCTTAGGGGGAGAAACAAGTGCCCGCAAACTTAGGGTGAAATGCAGGTTTCACTCTGCCGTCTGAAAGATCTTGCCCTGCACCTGACTGAGATCACGGCGTGTTAGATCCGTACCCAATCGCACATACAATTCCGCTGGTGGGCACACAGAGCTCCGGCAGAGCTCGAAGTTCCCAGAGCACGTGCAATACTCCTGGTGGCTGCAACAAGCAATGTCGTACACAGCACACTTGGACCTTGACTTCCTGTCAAGGAAAGGCCGCAGGGCAGGGTCATTGAATCGAGAGAGGGAAACACTTGGCTGCATTCCTCAGGTGAGACACAGGTCAAACTGTGCCGGCTGAAAAGCTCAGGTTCCCTTTGGGAAGCTCTTCGTTGTATGCGGGACGGGAAGGCCTTTGCTTGCAGGCTGTGGCCATTGCCAGGCTAGGACGGAGGAAACACCGCCTATCCCAGCACGCTTGTCAGCACGCATGGGAGAGAACTCACGCCCTGTTTCAGTCCCCTGCCAGCCATACATACACGTCAAGGACAGTGTTCCCAGAGATACCTTCCTGTAAATGGGAGAGAGGAAGTTTGACTGGGCACAACTCAGCCTTGGCAGGCCGTCTGAACAGCTTACTCCCTTGATGGCTTTGGCGCAGAGAGCATCACGCAGCGTTCCGTGAAGCTCATGGTAGGCTGATTTTAGGGCTCTCGCCGACACTCCTCGGGCTCTAGCCCTCTCAACCTCTTCCGGCCCTTACTGGCCTTCTCTGACACACCTCGGCGAGTACAGAGCTTAGGGCGACACATTCCGTTTACGATGGGCAGCAGGAATTCACAGCAGTGTGTCAAGCCCTCCGGCCTTCTCTCCTTCGGCACGCAGAGGTTTTGCACTTCTTGCAAACACCTCAGCGGAGAGCCCAAAGTATTCCTGAGCTCTTCAACAATGTAGTGCTGCACTAGACTTCAAATATGTCTTCGCTGCGAGATACATTAGAGCGTGTAGTCGTTGCTTCTGAAGGTGAGGAACGCTTCCCTAATGGGCTTTCAGGGAGAAACCTGCTGCGAGTGGCCGTCTGCAAGCCCTTGCGATCACATTCGTCAGCGGCTGTGGTGGCAGTCAAGTTCTGACAGCAAATGGAAATATCAGCTCTCCATGTTTACGAAACGCACCCCTCCGTGTGTCAAAGGCAAAAGTCTACCTTTCCTTCAGAGTCCTCAACCCTGTGAGACAAACATGGTGCGGGTGGCTCCATTCAAAGTGTTTCTCAGGATACCGGGGGAAACTTCCCATTCTAAGAGGGACGAATAGGCTCTGTTTCCTGTCCGGTCAAGTCCATTTCCAGGAACACATCAGAGTCCTTGGTCAAGCGCGTTGTGTGAATGGGCAGAGGAAGAAAGCACTCAGTGCTGGAGAAGGTTAGCTGGCTGACATTGCAGGCACAGTACGCAGCACTCTGTACTTGCACCTTGCCTGTGGCAAATGCATACATACTCTGATGAGGAAGAGACAAGCGGTGCAGGTCCTCTACTGGCTTTCCCACTTATTTGTAGATGACAACAGAGAAGCTTGCCCATGGAACTTGAGACCGGCTTATGTGCAAGTCTACCCAAAATGGAAGAGCCGTTTCCTCCTGCCCCCAGGGACACGTTCCGTACTTTGCCTGGGCAGAGGCTGTGAGGCTTTGTTGATCCCAGCTCGTGGGAAACGGATATATAAATTCTGTGAGGTACGAGGATTTCCTTCCCTGCAGCAGCGCCTGTGCTTCCACGTTGCCTTTGGCACACGGTGCTCGAGCGGCGCTCTCAATGAACTGGAAAGAGCCAAATGACAGGAGTGTTAATCACGACGCTTGATGCACCACCCTCACCCTTCACATACATCTTCCCCTCAGAGAAATATCCCTGAAGGGTAGTCGAGTCTTAGGGGGAGAAACAAGTGCCCGCAAACTTAGGGTGAAATGCAGGTTTCACTCTGCCGTCTGAAAGATCTTGCCCTGCACCTGACTGAGATCACGGCGTGTTAGATCCGTACCCAATCGCACATACAATTCCGCTGGTGGGCACACAGAGCTCCGGCAGAGCTCGAAGTTCCCAGAGCACGTGCAATACTCCTGGTGGCTGCAACAAGCAATGTCGTACACAGCACACTTGGACCTTGACTTCCTGTCAAGGAAAGGCCGCAGGGCAGGGTCATTGAATCGAGAGAGGGAAACACTTGGCTGCATTCCTCAGGTGAGACACAGGTCAAACTGTGCCGGCTGAAAAGCTCAGGTTCCCTTTGGGAAGCTCTTCGTTGTATGCGGGACGGGAAGGCCTTTGCTTGCAGGCTGTGGCCATTGCCAGGCTAGGACGGAGGAAACACCGCCTATCCCAGCACGCTTGTCAGCACGCATGGGAGAGAACTCACGCCCTGTTTCAGTCCCCTGCCAGCCATACATACACGTCAAGGACAGTGTTCCCAGAGATACCTTCCTGTAAATGGGAGAGAGGAAGTTTGACTGGGCACAACTCAGCCTTGGCAGGCCGTCTGAACAGCTTACTCCCTTGATGGCTTTGGCGCAGAGAGCATCACGCAGCGTTCCGTGAAGCTCATGGTAGGCTGATTTTAGGGCTCTCGCCGACACTCCTCGGGCTCTAGCCCTCTCAACCTCTTCCGGCCCTTACTGGCCTTCTCTGACACACCTCGGCGAGTACAGAGCTTAGGGCGACACATTCCGTTTACGATGGGCAGCAGGAATTCACAGCAGTGTGTCAAGCCCTCCGGCCTTCTCTCCTTCGGCACGCAGAGGTTTTGCACTTCTTGCAAACACCTCAGCGGAGAGCCCAAAGTATTCCTGAGCTCTTCAACAATGTAGTGCTGCACTAGACTTCAAATATGTCTTCGCTGCGAGATACATTAGAGCGTGTAGTCGTTGCTTCTGAAGGTGAGGAACGCTTCCCTAATGGGCTTTCAGGGAGAAACCTGCTGCGAGTGGCCGTCTGCAAGCCCTTGCGATCACATTCGTCAGCGGCTGTGGTGGCAGTCAAGTTCTGACAGCAAATGGAAATATCAGCTCTCCATGTTTACGAAACGCACCCCTCCGTGTGTCAAAGGCAAAAGTCTACCTTTCCTTCAGAGTCCTCAACCCTGTGAGACAAACATGGTGCGGGTGGCTCCATTCAAAGTGTTTCTCAGGATACCGGGGGAAACTTCCCATTCTAAGAGGGACGAATAGGCTCTGTTTCCTGTCCGGTCAAGTCCATTTCCAGGAACACATCAGAGTCCTTGGTCAAGCGCGTTGTGTGAATGGGCAGAGGAAGAAAGCACTCAGTGCTGGAGAAGGTTAGCTGGCTGACATTGCAGGCACAGTACGCAGCACTCTGTACTTGCACCTTGCCTGTGGCAAATGCATACATACTCTGATGAGGAAGAGACAAGCGGTGCAGGTCCTCTACTGGCTTTCCCACTTATTTGTAGATGACAACAGAGAAGCTTGCCCATGGAACTTGAGACCGGCTTGTGTGCAAGTCTACCCAAAATGGAAGAGCCGTTTCCTCCTGCCCCCAGGGACACGTTCCGTACTTTGCCTGGGCAGAGGCTGTGAGGCTTTGTTGATCCAGCTCGTGGGAAACGGATATATAAATTCTGTGAGGAACGAGGATTTCCTTCCCTGCAGCAGCGCCTGTGCTTCCACGTTGCCTTTGGCACACGGTGCCCGAGCGGCGCTCTCAATGAACTGGAAAGAGCCAAATGACAGGAGTGTTAATCACGACGCTTGATGCACCACCCTCACCCTTCACATACATCTTCCCCTCAGAGAAATATCCCTGAAGGGTAGTCGAGTCTTAGGGGGAGAAACAAGTGCCCGCAAACTTAGGGTGAAATGCAGGTTTCACTCTGCCGTCTGAAAGATCTTGCCCTGCACCTGACTGAGATCACGGCGTGTTAGATCCGTACCCAATCGCACATACAATTCCGCTGGTGGGCACACAGAGCTCCGGCAGAGCTCGAAGTTCCCAGAGCACGTGCAATACTCCTGGTGGCTGCAACAAGCAATGTCGTACACAGCACACTTGGACCTTGACTTCCTGTCAAGGAAAGGCCGCAGGGCAGGGTCATTGAATCGAGAGAGGGAAACACTTGGCTGCATTCCTCAGGTGAGACACAGGTCAAACTGTGCCGGCTGAAAAGCTCAGGTTCCCTTTGGGAAGCTCTTCGTTGTATGCGGGACGGGAAGGCCTTTGCTTGCAGGCTGTGGCCATTGCCAGGCTAGGACGGAGGAAACACCGCCTATCCCAGCACGCTTGTCAGCACGCATGGGAGAGAACTCACGCCCTGTTTCAGTCCCCTGCCAGCCATACATACACGTCAAGGACAGTGTTCCCAGAGATACCTTCCTGTAAATGGGAGAGAGGAAGTTTGACTGGGCACAACTCAGCCTTGGCAGGCCGTCTGAACAGCTTACTCCCTTGATGGCTTTGGCGCAGAGAGCATCACGCAGCGTTCCGTGAAGCTCATGGTAGGCTGATTTTAGGGCTCTCGCCGACACTCCTCGGGCTCTAGCCCTCTCAACCTCTTCCGGCCCTTACTGGCCTTCTCTGACACACCTCGGCGAGTACAGAGCTTAGGGCGACACATTCCGTTTACGATGGGCAGCAGGAATTCACAGCAGTGTGTCAAGCCCTCCGGCCTTCTCTCCTTCGGCACGCAGAGGTTTTGCACTTCTTGCAAACACCTCAGCGGAGAGCCCAAAGTATTCCTGAGCTCTTCAACAATGTAGTGCTGCACTAGACTTCAAATATGTCTTCGCTGCGAGATACATTAGAGCGTGTAGTCGTTGCTTCTGAAGGTGAGGAACGCTTCCCTAATGGGCTTTCAGGGAGAAACCTGCTGCGAGTGGCCGTCTGCAAGCCCTTGCGATCACATTCGTCAGCGGCTGTGGTGGCAGTCAAGTTCTGACAGCAAATGGAAATATCAGCTCTCCATGTTTACGAAACGCACCCCTCCGTGTGTCAAAGGCAAAAGTCTACCTTTCCTTCAGAGTCCTCAACCCTGTGAGACAAACATGGTGCGGGTGGCTCCATTCAAAGTGTTTCTCAGGATACCGGGGGAAACTTCCCATTCTAAGAGGGACGAATAGGCTCTGTTTCCTGTCCGGTCAAGTCCATTTCCAGGAACACATCAGATTCCTTGGTCAAGCGCGTTGTGTGAATGGGCAGAGGAAGAAAGCACTCAGTGCTGGAGAAGGTTAGCTGGCTGACATTGCAGGCACAGTACGCAGCACTCTGTACTTGCACCTTGCCTGTGGCAAATGCATACATACTCTGATGAGGAAGAGACAAGCGGTGCAGGTCCTCTACTGGCTTTCCCACTTATTTGTAGATGACAACAGAGAAGCTTGCCCATGGAACTTGAGACCGGCTTGTGTGCAAGTCTACCCAAAATGGAAGAGCCGTTTCCTCCTGCCCCCAGGGACACGTTCCGTACTTTGCCTGGGCAGAGGCTGTGAGGCTTTGTTGATCCAGCTCGTGGGAAACGGATATATAAATTCTGGGAGGAACGAGGATTTCCTTCCCTGCAGCAGCGCCTGTGCTTCCACGTTGCCTTTGGCACACGGTGCCCGAGCGGCGCTCTCAATGAACTGGAAAGAGCCAAATGACAGGAGTGTTAATCACGACGCTTGATGCACCACCCTCACCCTTCACATACATCTTCCCCTCAGAGAAATATCCCTGAAGGGTAGTCGAGTCTTAGGGGGAGAAACAAGTGCCCGCAAACTTAGGGTGAAATGCAGGTTTCACTCTGCCGTCTGAAAGATCTTGCCCTGCACCTGACTGAGATCACGGCGTGTTAGATCCGTACCCAATCGCACATACAATTCCGCTGGTGGGCACACAGAGCTCCGGCAGAGCTCGAAGTTCCCAGAGCACGTGCAATACTCCTGGTGGCTGCAACAAGCAATGTCGTACACAGCACACTTGGACCTTGACTTCCTGTCAAGGAAAGGCCGCAGGGCAGGGTCATTGAATCGAGAGAGGGAAACACTTGGCTGCATTCCTCAGGTGAGACACAGGTCAAACTGTGCCGGCTGAAAAGCTCAGGTTCCCTTTGGGAAGCTCTTCGTTGTATGCGGGACGGGAAGGCCTTTGCTTGCAGGCTGTGGCCATTGCCAGGCTAGGACGGAGGAAACACCGCCTATCCCAGCACGCTTGTTAGCACGCATGGGAGAGAACTCACGCCCTGTTTCAGTCCCCTGCCAGCCATACATACACGTCAAGGACAGTGTTCCCAGAGATACCTTCCTGTAAATGGGAGAGAGGAAGTTTGACTGGGCACAACTCAGCCTTGGCAGGCCGTCTGAACAGCTTACTCCCTTGATGGCTTTGGCGCAGAGAGCATCACGCAGCGTTCCGTGAAGCTCATGGTAGGCTGATTTTAGGGCTCTCGCCGACACTCCTCGGGCTCTAGCCCTCTCAACCTCTTCCGGCCCTTACTGGCCTTCTCTGACACACCTCGGCGAGTACAGAGCTTAGGGCGACACATTCCGTTTACGATGGGCAGCAGGAATTCACAGCAGTGTGTCAAGCCCTCCGGCCTTCTCTCCTTCGGCACGCAGAGGTTTTGCACTTCTTGCAAACACCTCAGCGGAGAGCCCAAAGTATTCCTGAGCTCTTCAACAATGTAGTGCTGCACTAGACTTCAAATATGTCTTCGCTGCGAGATACATTAGAGCGTGTAGTCGTTGCTTCTGAAGGTGAGGAACGCTTCCCTAATGGGCTTTCAGGGAGAAACCTGCTGCGAGTGGCCGTCTGCAAGCCCTTGCGATCACATTCGTCAGCGGCTGTGGTGGCAGTCAAGTTCTGACAGCAAATGGAAATATCAGCTCTCCATGTTTACGAAACGCACCCCTCCGTGTGTCAAAGGCAAAAGTCTACCTTTCCTTCAGAGTCCTCAACCCTGTGAGACAAACATGGTGCGGGTGGCTCCATTCAAAGTGTTTCTCAGGATACCGGGGGAAACTTCCCATTCTAAGAGGGACGAATAGGCTCTGTTTCCTGTCCGGTCAAGTCCATTTCCAGGAACACATCAGAGTCCTTGGTCAAGCGCGTTGTGTGAATGGGCAGAGGAAGAAAGCACTCAGTGCTGGAGAAGGTTAGCTGGCTGACATTGCAGGCACAGTACGCAGCACTCTGTACTTGCACCTTGCCTGTGGCAAATGCATACATACTCTGATGAGGAAGAGACAAGCGGTGCAGGTCCTCTACTGGCTTTCCCACTTATTTGTAGATGACAACAGAGAAGCTTGCCCATGGAACTTGAGACCGGCTTGTGTGCAAGTCTACCCAAAATGGAAGAGCCGTTTCCTCCTGCCCCCAGGGACACGTTCCGTACTTTGCCTGGGCAGAGGCTGTGAGGCTTTGTTGATCCAGCTCGTGGGAAACGGATATATAAATTCTGGGAGGAACGAGGATTTCCTTCCCTGCAGCAGCGCCTGTGCTTCCACGTTGCCTTTGGCACACGGTGCTCGAGCGGCGCTCTCAATGAACTGGAAAGAGCCAAATGACAGGAGTGTTAATCACGACGCTTGATGCACCACCCTCACCCTTCACATACATCTTCCCCTCAGAGAAATATCCCTGAAGGGTAGTCGAGTCTTAGGGGGAGAAACAAGTGCCCGCAAACTTAGGGTGAAATGCAGGTTTCACTCTGCCGTCTGAAAGACCTTGCCCTGCACCTGACTGAGATCACGGCGTGTTAGATCCGTACCCAATCGCACATACAATTCCGCTGGTGGGCACACAGAGCTCCGGCAGAGCTCGAAGTTCCCAGAGCACGTGCAATACTCCTGGTGGCTGCAACAAGCAATGTCGTACACAGCACACTTGGACCTTGACTTCCTGTCAAGGAAAGGCCGCAGGGCAGGGTCATTGAATCGAGAGAGGGAAACACTTGGCTGCATTCCTCAGGTGAGACACAGGTCAAACTGTGCCGGCTGAAAAGCTCAGGTTCCCTTTGGGAAGCTCTTCGTTGTATGCGGGACGGGAAGGCCTTTGCTTGCAGGCTGTGGCCATTGCCAGGCTAGGACGGAGGAAACACCGCCTATCCCAGCACGCTTGTTAGCACGCATGGGAGAGAACTCACGCCCTGTTTCAGTCCCCTGCCAGCCATACATACACGTCAAGGACAGTGTTCCCAGAGATACCTTCCTGTAAATGGGAGAGAGGAAGTTTGACTGGGCACAACTCAGCCTTGGCAGGCCGTCTGAACAGCTTACTCCCTTGATGGCTTTGGCGCAGAGAGCATCAGGCAGCGTTCCGTGAAGCTCATGGTAGGCTGATTTTAGGGCTCTCGCCGACACTCCTCGGGCTCTAGCCCTCTCAACCTCTTCCGGCCCTTACTGGCCTTCTCTGACACACCTCGGCGAGTACAGAGCTTAGGGCGACACATTCCGTTTACGATGGGCAGCAGGAATTCACAGCAGTGTGTCAAGCCCTCCGGCCTTCTCTCCTTCGGCACGCAGAGGTTTTGCACTTCTTGCAAACACCTCAGCGGAGAGCCCAAAGTATTCCTGATCTCTTCAACAATGTAGTGCTGCACTAGACTTCAAATATGTCTTCGCTGCGAGATACATTAGAGCGTGTAGTCGTTGCTTCTGAAGGTGAGGAACGCTTCCCTAATGGGCTTTCAGGGAGAAACCTGCTGCGAGTGGCCGTCTGCAAGCCCTTGCGATCACATTCGTCAGCGGCTGTGGTGGCAGTCAAGTTCTGACAGCAAATGGAAATATCAGCTCTCCATGTTTACGAAACGCACCCCTCCGTGTGTCAAAGGCAAAAGTCTACCTTTCCTTCAGAGTCCTCAACCCTGTGAGACAAACATGGTGCGGGTGGCTCCATTCAAAGTGTTTCTCAGGATACCGGGGGAAACTTCCCATTCTAAGAGGGACGAATAGGCTCTGTTTCCTGTCCGGTCAAGTCCATTTCCAGGAACACATCAGAGTCCTTGGTCAAGCGCGTTGTGTGAATGGGCAGAGGAAGAAAGCACTCAGTGCTGGAGAAGGTTAGCTGGCTGACATTGCAGGCACAGTACGCAGCACTCTGTACTTGCACCTTGCCTGTGGCAAATGCATACATACTCTGATGAGGAAGAGACAAGCGGTGCAGGTCCTCTACTGGCTTTCCCACTTATTTGCAGATGACAACAGAGAAGCTTGCCCATGGAACTTGAGACCGGCTTATGTGCAAGTCTACCCAAAATGGAAGAGCCGTTTCCTCCTGCCCCCAGGGACACGTTCCGTACTTTGCCTGGGCAGAGGCTGTGAGGCTTTGTTGATCCAGCTCGTGGGAAACGGATATATAAATTCTGGGAGGAACGAGGATTTCCTTCCCTGCAGCAGCGCCTGTGCTTCCACGTTGCCTTTGGCACACGGTGCCCGAGCGGCGCTCTCAATGAACTGGAAAGAGCCAAATGACAGGAGTGTTAATCACGACGCTTGATGCACCACCCTCACCCTTCACATACATCTTCCCCTCAGAGAAATATCCCTGAAGGGTAGTCGAGTCTTAGGGGGAGAAACAAGTGCCCGCAAACTTAGGGTGAAATGCAGGTTTCACTCTGCCGTCTGAAAGACCTTGCCCTGCACCTGACTGAGATCACGGCGTGTTAGATCCGTACCCAATCGCACATACAATTCCGCTGGTGGGCACACAGAGCTCCGGCAGAGCTCGAAGTTCCCAGAGCACGTGCAATACTCCTGGTGGCTGCAACAAGCAATGTCGTACACAGCACACTTGGACCTTGACTTCCTGTCAAGGAAAGGCCGCAGGGCAGGGTCATTGAATCGAGAGAGGGAAACACTTGGCTGCATTCCTCAGGTGAGACACAGGTCAAACTGTGCCGGCTGAAAAGCTCAGGTTCCCTTTGGGAAGCTCTTCGTTGTATGCGGGACGGGAAGGCCTTTGCTTGCAGGCTGTGGCCATTGCCAGGCTAGGACGGAGGAAACACCGCCTATCCCAGCACGCTTGTTAGCACGCATGGGAGAGAACTCACGCCCTGTTTCAGTCCCCTGCCAGCCATACATACACGTCAAGGACAGTGTTCCCAGAGATACCTTCCTGTAAATGGGAGAGAGGAAGTTTGACTGGGCACAACTCAGCCTTGGCAGGCCGTCTGAACAGCTTACTCCCTTGATGGCTTTGGCGCAGAGAGCATCAGGCAGCGTTCCGTGAAGCTCATGGTAGGCTGATTTTAGGGCTCTCGCCGACACTCCTCGGGCTCTAGCCCTCTCAACCTCTTCCGGCCCTTACTGGCCTTCTCTGACACACCTCGGCGAGTACAGAGCTTAGGGCGACACATTCCGTTTACGATGGGCAGCAGGAATTCACAGCAGTGTGTCAAGCCCTCCGGCCTTCTCTCCTTCGGCACGCAGAGGTTTTGCACTTCTTGCAAACACCTCAGCGGAGAGCCCAAAGTATTCCTGAGCTCTTCAACAATGTAGTGCTGCACTAGACTTCAAATATGTCTTCGCTGCGAGATACATTAGAGCGTGTAGTCGTTGCTTCTGAAGGTGAGGAACGCTTCCCTAATGGGCTTTCAGGGAGAAACCTGCTGCGAGTGGCCGTCTGCAAGCCCTTGCGATCACATTCGTCAGCGGCTGTGGTGGCAGTCAAGTTCTGACAGCAAATGGAAATATCAGCTCTCCATGTTTACGAAACGCACCCCTCCGTGTGTCAAAGGCAAAAGTCTACCTTTCCTTCAGAGTCCTCAACCCTGTGAGACAAACATGGTGCGGGTGGCTCCATTCAAAGTGTTTCTCAGGATACCGGGGGAAACTTCCCATTCTAAGAGGGACGAATAGGCTCTGTTTCCTGTCCGGTCAAGTCCATTTCCAGGAACACATCAGAGTCCTTGGTCAAGCGCGTTGTGTGAATGGGCAGAGGAAGAAAGCACTCAGTGCTGGAGAAGGTTAGCTGGCTGACATTGCAGGCACAGTACGCAGCACTCTGTACTTGCACCTTGCCTGTGGCAAATGCATACATACTCTGATGAGGAAGAGACAAGCGGTGCAGGTCCTCTACTGGCTTTCCCACTTATTTGTAGATGACAACAGAGAAGCTTGCCCATGGAACTTGAGACCGGCTTATGTGCAAGTCTACCCAAAATGGAAGAGCCGTTTCCTCCTGCCCCCAGGGACACGTTCCGTACTTTGCCTGGGCAGAGGCTGTGAGGCTTTGTTGATCCAGCTCGTGGGAAACGGATATATAAATTCTGGGAGGAACGAGGATTTCCTTCCCTGCAGCAGCGCCTGTGCTTCCACGTTGCCTTTGGCACACGGTGCCCGAGCGGCGCTCTCAATGAACTGGAAAGAGCCAAATGACAGGAGTGTTAATCACGACGCTTGATGCACCACCCTCACCCTTCACATACATCTTCCCCTCAGAGAAATATCCCTGAAGGGTAGTCGAGTCTTAGGGGGAGAAACAAGTGCCCGCAAACTTAGGGTGAAATGCAGGTTTCACTCTGCCGTCTGAAAGATCTTGCCCTGCACCTGACTGAGATCACGGCGTGTTAGATCCGTACCCAATCGCACATACAATTCCGCTGGTGGGCACACAGAGCTCCGGCAGAGCTCGAAGTTCCCAGAGCACGTGCAATACTCCTGGTGGCTGCAACAAGCAATGTCGTACACAGCACACTTGGACCTTGACTTCCTGTCAAGGAAAGGCCGCAGGGCAGGGTCATTGAATCGAGAGAGGGAAACACTTGGCTGCATTCCTCAGGTGAGACACAGGTCAAACTGTGCCGGCTGAAAAGCTCAGGTTCCCTTTGGGAAGCTCTTCGTTGTATGCGGGACGGGAAGGCCTTTGCTTGCAGGCTGTGGCCATTGCCAGGCTAGGACGGAGGAAACACCGCCTATCCCAGCACGCTTGTTAGCACGCATGGGAGAGAACTCACGCCCTGTTTCAGTCCCCTGCCAGCCATACATACACGTCAAGGACAGTGTTCCCAGAGATACCTTCCTGTAAATGGGAGAGAGGAAGTTTGACTGGGCACAACTCAGCCTTGGCAGGCCGTCTGAACAGCTTACTCCCTTGATGGCTTTGGCGCAGAGAGCATCAGGCAGCGTTCCGTGAAGCTCATGGTAGGCTGATTTTAGGGCTCTCGCCGACACTCCTCGGGCTCTAGCCCTCTCAACCTCTTCCGGCCCTTACTGGCCTTCTCTGACACACCTCGGCGAGTACAGAGCTTAGGGCGACACATTCCGTTTACGATGGGCAGCAGGAATTCACAGCAGTGTGTCAAGCCCTCCGGCCTTCTCTCCTTCGGCACGCAGAGGTTTTGCACTTCTTGCAAACACCTCAGCGGAGAGCCCAAAGTATTCCTGAGCTCTTCAACAATGTAGTGCTGCACTAGACTTCAAATATGTCTTCGCTGCGAGATACATTAGAGCGTGTAGTCGTTGCTTCTGAAGGTGAGGAACGCTTCCCTAATGGGCTTTCAGGGAGAAACCTGCTGCGAGTGGCCGTCTGCAAGCCCTTGCGATCACATTCGTCAGCGGCTGTGGTGGCAGTCAAGTTCTGACAGCAAATGGAAATATCAGCTCTCCATGTTTACGAAACGCACCCCTCCGTGTGTCAAAGGCAAAAGTCTACCTTTCCTTCAGAGTCCTCAACCCTGTGAGACAAACATGGTGCGGGTGGCTCCATTCAAAGTGTTTCTCAGGATACCGGGGGAAACTTCCCATTCTAAGAGGGACGAATAGGCTCTGTTTCCTGTCCGGTCAAGTCCATTTCCAGGAACACATCAGAGTCCTTGGTCAAGCGCGTTGTGTGAATGGGCAGAGGAAGAAAGCACTCAGTGCTGGAGAAGGTTAGCTGGCTGACATTGCAGGCACAGTACGCAGCACTCTGTACTTGCACCTTGCCTGTGGCAAATGCATACATACTCTGATGAGGAAGAGACAAGCGGTGCAGGTCCTCTACTGGCTTTCCCACTTATTTGCAGATGACAACAGAGAAGCTTGCCCATGGAACTTGAGACCGGCTTATGTGCAAGTCTACCCAAAATGGAAGAGCCGTTTCCTCCTGCCCCCAGGGACACGTTCCGTACTTTGCCTGGGCAGAGGCTGTGAGGCTTTGTTGATCCAGCTCGTGGGAAACGGATATATAAATTCTGGGAGGAACGAGGATTTCCTTCCCTGCAGCAGCGCCTGTGCTTCCACGTTGCCTTTGGCACACGGTGCCCGAGCGGCGCTCTCAATGAACTGGAAAGAGCCAAATGACAGGAGTGTTAATCACGACGCTTGATGCACCACCCTCACCCTTCACATACATCTTCCCCTCAGAGAAATATCCCTGAAGGGTAGTCGAGTCTTAGGGGGAGAAACAAGTGCCCGCAAACTTAGGGTGAAATGCAGGTTTCACTCTGCCGTCTGAAAGATCTTGCCCTGCACCTGACTGAGATCACGGCGTGTTAGATCCGTACCCAATCGCACATACAATTCCGCTGGTGGGCACACAGAGCTCCGGCAGAGCTCGAAGTTCCCAGAGCACGTGCAATACTCCTGGTGGCTGCAACAAGCAATGTCGTACACAGCACACTTGGACCTTGACTTCCTGTCAAGGAAAGGCCGCAGGGCAGGGTCATTGAATCGAGAGAGGGAAACACTTGGCTGCATTCCTCAGGTGAGACACAGGTCAAACTGTGCCGGCTGAAAAGCTCAGGTTCCCTTTGGGAAGCTCTTCGTTGTATGCGGGACGGGAAGGCCTTTGCTTGCAGGCTGTGGCCATTGCCAGGCTAGGACGGAGGAAACACCGCCTATCCCAGCACGCTTGTTAGCACGCATGGGAGAGAACTCACGCCCTGTTTCAGTCCCCTGCCAGCCATACATACACGTCAAGGACAGTGTTCCCAGAGATACCTTCCTGTAAATGGGAGAGAGGAAGTTTGACTGGGCACAACTCAGCCTTGGCAGGCCGTCTGAACAGCTTACTCCCTTGATGGCTTTGGCGCAGAGAGCATCAGGCAGCGTTCCGTGAAGCTCATGGTAGGCTGATTTTAGGGCTCTCGCCGACACTCCTCGGGCTCTAGCCCTCTCAACCTCTTCCGGCCCTTACTGGCCTTCTCTGACACACCTCGGCGAGTACAGAGCTTAGGGCGACACATTCCGTTTACGATGGGCAGCAGGAATTCACAGCAGTGTGTCAAGCCCTCCGGCCTTCTCTCCTTCGGCACGCAGAGGTTTTGCACTTCTTGCAAACACCTCAGCGGAGAGCCCAAAGTATTCCTGAGCTCTTCAACAATGTAGTGCTGCACTAGACTTCAAATATGTCTTCGCTGCGAGATACATTAGAGCGTGTAGTCGTTGCTTCTGAAGGTGAGGAACGCTTCCCTAATGGGCTTTCAGGGAGAAACCTGCTGCGAGTGGCCGTCTGCAAGCCCTTGCGATCACATTCGTCAGCGGCTGTGGTGGCAGTCAAGTTCTGACAGCAAATGGAAATATCAGCTCTCCATGTTTACGAAACGCACCCCTCCGTGTGTCAAAGGCAAAAGTCTACCTTTCCTTCAGAGTCCTCAACCCTGTGAGACAAACATGGTGCGGGTGGCTCCATTCAAAGTGTTTCTCAGGATACCGGGGGAAACTTCCCATTCTAAGAGGGACGAATAGGCTCTGTTTCCTGTCCGGTCAAGTCCATTTCCAGGAACACATCAGAGTCCTTGGTCAAGCGCGTTGTGTGAATGGGCAGAGGAAGAAAGCACTCAGTGCTGGAGAAGGTTAGCTGGCTGACATTGCAGGCACAGTACGCAGCACTCTGTACTTGCACCTTGCCTGTGGCAAATGCATACATACTCTGATGAGGAAGAGACAAGCGGTGCAGGTCCTCTACTGGCTTTCCCACTTATTTGCAGATGACAACAGAGAAGCTTGCCCATGGAACTTGAGACCGGCTTATGTGCAAGTCTACCCAAAATGGAAGAGCCGTTTCCTCCTGCCCCCAGGGACACGTTCCGTACTTTGCCTGGGCAGAGGCTGTGAGGCTTTGTTGATCCAGCTCGTGGGAAACGGATATATAAATTCTGGGAGGAACGAGGATTTCCTTCCCTGCAGCAGCGCCTGTGCTTCCACGTTGCCTTTGGCACACGGTGCTCGAGCGGCGCTCTCAATGAACTGGAAAGAGCCAAATGACAGGAGTGTTAATCACGACGCTTGATGCACCACCCTCACCCTTCACATACATCTTCCCCTCAGAGAAATATCCCTGAAGGGTAGTCGAGTCTTAGGGGGAGAAACAAGTGCCCGCAAACTTAGGGTGAAATGCAGGTTTCACTCTGCCGTCTGAAAGATCTTGCCCTGCACCTGACTGAGATCACGGCGTGTTAGATCCGTACCCAATCGCACATACAATTCCGCTGGTGGGCACACAGAGCTCCGGCAGAGCTCGAAGTTCCCAGAGCACGTGCAATACTCCTGGTGGCTGCAACAAGCAATGTCGTACACAGCACACTTGGACCTTGACTTCCTGTCAAGGAAAGGCCGCAGGGCAGGGTCATTGAATCGAGAGAGGGAAACACTTGGCTGCATTCCTCAGGTGAGACACAGGTCAAACTGTGCCGGCTGAAAAGCTCAGGTTCCCTTTGGGAAGCTCTTCGTTGTATGCGGGACGGGAAGGCCTTTGCTTGCAGGCTGTGGCCATTGCCAGGCTAGGACGGAGGAAACACCGCCTATCCCAGCACGCTTGTTAGCACGCATGGGAGAGAACTCACGCCCTGTTTCAGTCCCCTGCCAGCCATACATACACGTCAAGGACAGTGTTCCCAGAGATACCTTCCTGTAAATGGGAGAGAGGAAGTTTGACTGGGCACAACTCAGCCTTGGCAGGCCGTCTGAACAGCTTACTCCCTTGATGGCTTTGGCGCAGAGAGCATCAGGCAGCGTTCCGTGAAGCTCATGGTAGGCTGATTTTAGGGCTCTCGCCGACACTCCTCGGGCTCTAGCCCTCTCAACCTCTTCCGGCCCTTACTGGCCTTCTCTGACACACCTCGGCGAGTACAGAGCTTAGGGCGACACATTCCGTTTACGATGGGCAGCAGGAATTCACAGCAGTGTGTCAAGCCCTCCGGCCTTCTCTCCTTCGGCACGCAGAGGTTTTGCACTTCTTGCAAACACCTCAGCGGAGAGCCCAAAGTATTCCTGAGCTCTTCAACAATGTAGTGCTGCACTAGACTTCAAATATGTCTTCGCTGCGAGATACATTAGAGCGTGTAGTCGTTGCTTCTGAAGGTGAGGAACGCTTCCCTAATGGGCTTTCAGGGAGAAACCTGCTGCGAGTGGCCGTCTGCAAGCCCTTGCGATCACATTCGTCAGCGGCTGTGGTGGCAGTCAAGTTCTGACAGCAAATGGAAATATCAGCTCTCCATGTTTACGAAACGCACCCCTCCGTGTGTCAAAGGCAAAAGTCTACCTTTCCTTCAGAGTCCTCAACCCTGTGAGACAAACATGGTGCGGGTGGCTCCATTCAAAGTGTTTCTCAGGATACCGGGGGAAACTTCCCATTCTAAGAGGGACGAATAGGCTCTGTTTCCTGTCCGGTCAAGTCCATTTCCAGGAACACATCAGAGTCCTTGGTCAAGCGCGTTGTGTGAATGGGCAGAGGAAGAAAGCACTCAGTGCTGGAGAAGGTTAGCTGGCTGACATTGCAGGCACAGTACGCAGCACTCTGTACTTGCACCTTGCCTGTGGCAAATGCATACATACTCTGATGAGGAAGAGACAAGCGGTGCAGGTCCTCTACTGGCTTTCCCACTTATTTGTAGATGACAACAGAGAAGCTTGCCCATGGAACTTGAGACCGGCTTATGTGCAAGTCTACCCAAAATGGAAGAGCCGTTTCCTCCTGCCCCCAGGGACACGTTCCGTACTTTGCCTGGGCAGAGGCTGTGAGGCTTTGTTGATCCAGCTCGTGGGAAACGGATATATAAATTCTGTGAGGAACGAGGATTTCCTTCCCTGCAGCAGCGCCTGTGCTTCCACGTTGCCTTTGGCACACGGTGCTCGAGCGGCGCTCTCAATGAACTGGAAAGAGCCAAATGACAGGAGTGTTAATCACGACGCTTGATGCACCACCCTCACCCTTCACATACATCTTCCCCTCAGAGAAATATCCCTGAAGGGTAGTCGAGTCTTAGGGGGAGAAACAAGTGCCCGCAAACTTAGGGTGAAATGCAGGTTTCACTCTGCCGTCTGAAAGACCTTGCCCTGCACCTGACTGAGATCACGGCGTGTTAGATCCGTACCCAATCGCACATACAATTCCGCTGGTGGGCACACAGAGCTCCGGCAGAGCTCGAAGTTCCCAGAGCACGTGCAATACTCCTGGTGGCTGCAACAAGCAATGTCGTACACAGCACACTTGGACCTTGACTTCCTGTCAAGGAAAGGCCGCAGGGCAGGGTCATTGAATCGAGAGAGGGAAACACTTGGCTGCATTCCTCAGGTGAGACACAGGTCAAACTGTGCCGGCTGAAAAGCTCAGGTTCCCTTTGGGAAGCTCTTCGTTGTATGCGGGACGGGAAGGCCTTTGCTTGCAGGCTGTGGCCATTGCCAGGCTAGGACGGAGGAAACACCGCCTATCCCAGCACGCTTGTTAGCACGCATGGGAGAGAACTCACGCCCTGTTTCAGTCCCCTGCCAGCCATACATACACGTCAAGGACAGTGTTCCCAGAGATACCTTCCTGTAAATGGGAGAGAGGAAGTTTGACTGGGCACAACTCAGCCTTGGCAGGCCGTCTGAACAGCTTACTCCCTTGATGGCTTTGGCGCAGAGAGCATCAGGCAGCGTTCCGTGAAGCTCATGGTAGGCTGATTTTAGGGCTCTCGCCGACACTCCTCGGGCTCTAGCCCTCTCAACCTCTTCCGGCCCTTACTGGCCTTCTCTGACACACCTCGGCGAGTACAGAGCTTAGGGCGACACATTCCGTTTACGATGGGCAGCAGGAATTCACAGCAGTGTGTCAAGCCCTCCGGCCTTCTCTCCTTCGGCACGCAGAGGTTTTGCACTTCTTGCAAACACCTCAGCCGAGAGCCCAAAGTATTCCTGATCTCTTCAACAATGTAGTGCTGCACTAGACTTCAAATATGTCTTCGCTGCGAGATACATTAGAGCGTGTAGTCGTTGCTTCTGAAGGTGAGGAACGCTTCCCTAATGGGCTTTCAGGGAGAAACCTGCTGCGAGTGGCCGTCTGCAAGCCCTTGCGATCACATTCGTCAGCGGCTGTGGTGGCAGTCAAGTTCTGACAGCAAATGGAAATATCAGCTCTCCATGTTTACGAAACGCACCCCTCCGTGTGTCAAAGGCAAAAGTCTACCTTTCCTTCAGAGTCCTCAACCCTGTGAGACAAACATGGTGCGGGTGGCTCCATTCAAAGTGTTTCTCAGGATACCGGGGGAAACTTCCCATTCTAAGAGGGACGAATAGGCTCTGTTTCCTGTCCAGTCAAGTCCATTTCCAGGAACACATCAGAGTCCTTGGTCAAGCGCGTTGTGTGAATGGGCAGAGGAAGAAAGCACTCAGTGCTGGAGAAGGTTAGCTGGCTGACATTGCAGGCACAGTACGCAGCACTCTGTACTTGCACCTTGCCTGTGGCAAATGCATACATACTCTGATGAGGAAGAGACAAGCGGTGCAGGTCCTCTACTGGCTTTCCCACTTATTTGTAGATGACAACAGAGAAGCTTGCCCATGGAACTTGAGACCGGCTTATGTGCAAGTCTACCCAAAATGGAAGAGCCGTTTCCTCCTGCCCCCAGGGACACGTTCCGTACTTTGCCTGGGCAGAGGCTGTGAGGCTTTGTTGATCCAGCTCGTGGGAAACGGATATATAAATTCTGTGAGGAACGAGGATTTCCTTCCCTGCAGCAGCGCCTGTGCTTCCACGTTGCCTTTGGCACACGGTGCTCGAGCGGCGCTCTCAATGAACTGGAAAGAGCCAAATGACAGGAGTGTTAATCACGACGCTTGATGCACCACCCTCACCCTTCACATACATCTTCCCCTCAGAGAAATATCCCTGAAGGGTAGTCGAGTCTTAGGGGGAGAAACAAGTGCCCGCAAACTTAGGGTGAAATGCAGGTTTCACTCTGCCGTCTGAAAGACCTTGCCCTGCACCTGACTGAGATCACGGCGTGTTAGATCCGTACCCAATCGCACATACAATTCCGCTGGTGGGCACACAGAGCTCCGGCAGAGCTCGAAGTTCCCAGAGCACGTGCAATACTCCTGGTGGCTGCAACAAGCAATGTCGTACACAGCACACTTGGACCTTGACTTCCTGTCAAGGAAAGGCCGCAGGGCAGGGTCATTGAATCGAGAGAGGGAAACACTTGGCTGCATTCCTCAGGTGAGACACAGGTCAAACTGTGCCGGCTGAAAAGCTCAGGTTCCCTTTGGGAAGCTCTTCGTTGTAGGCGGGACGGGAAGGCCTTTGCTTGCAGGCTGTGGCCATTGCCAGGCTAGGACGGAGGAAACACCGCCTATCCCAGCACGCTTGTTAGCACGCATGGGAGAGAACTCACGCCCTGTTTCAGTCCCCTGCCAGCCATACATACACGTCAAGGACAGTGTTCCCAGAGATACCTTCCTGTAAATGGGAGAGAGGAAGTTTGACTGGGCACAACTCAGCCTTGGCAGGCCGTCTGAACAGCTTACTCCCTTGATGGCTTTGGCGCAGAGAGCATCAGGCAGCGTTCCGTGAAGCTCATGGTAGGCTGATTTTAGGGCTCTCGCCGACACTCCTCGGGCTCTAGCCCTCTCAACCTCTTCCGGCCCTTACTGGCCTTCTCTGACACACCTCGGCGAGTACAGAGCTTAGGGCGACACATTCCGTTTACGATGGGCAGCAGGAATTCACAGCAGTGTGTCAAGCCCTCCGGCCTTCTCTCCTTCGGCACGCAGAGGTTTTGCACTTCTTGCAAACACCTCAGCGGAGAGCCCAAAGTATTCCTGAGCTCTTCAACAATGTAGTGCTGCACTAGACTTCAAATATGTCTTCGCTGCGAGATACATTAGAGCGTGTAGTCGTTGCTTCTGAAGGTGAGGAACGCTTCCCTAATGGGCTTTCAGGGAGAAACCTGCTGCGAGTGGCCGTCTGCAAGCCCTTGCGATCACATTCGTCAGCGGCTGTGGTGGCAGTCAAGTTCTGACAGCAAATGGAAATATCAGCTCTCCATGTTTACGAAACGCACCCCTCCGTGTGTCAAAGGCAAAAGTCTACCTTTCCTTCAGAGTCCTCAACCCTGTGAGACAAACATGGTGCGGGTGGCTCCATTCAAAGTGTTTCTCAGGATACCGGGGGAAACTTCCCATTCTAAGAGGGACGAATAGGCTCTGTTTCCTGTCCGGTCAAGTCCATTTCCAGGAACACATCAGAGTCCTTGGTCAAGCGCGTTGTGTGAATGGGCAGAGGAAGAAAGCACTCAGTGCTGGAGAAGGTTAGCTGGCTGACATTGCAGGCACAGTACGCAGCACTCTGTACTTGCACCTTGCCTGTGGCAAATGCATACATACTCTGATGAGGAAGAGACAAGCGGTGCAGGTCCTCTACTGGCTTTCCCACTTATTTGTAGATGACAACAGAGAAGCTTGCCCATGGAACTTGAGACCGGCTTATGTGCAAGTCTACCCAAAATGGAAGAGCCGTTTCCTCCTGCCCCCAGGGACACGTTCCGTACTTTGCCTGGGCAGAGGCTGTGAGGCTTTGTTGATCCAGCTCGTGGGAAACGGATATATAAATTCTGTGAGGAACGAGGATTTCCTTCCCTGCAGCAGCGCCTGTGCTTCCACGTTGCCTTTGGCACACGGTGCCCGAGCGGCGCTCTCAATGAACTGGAAAGAGCCAAATGACAGGAGTGTTAATCACGACGCTTGATGCACCACCCTCACCCTTCACATACATCTTCCCCTCAGAGAAATATCCCTGAAGGGTAGTCGAGTCTTAGGGGGAGAAACAAGTGCCCGCAAACTTAGGGTGAAATGCAGGTTTCACTCTGCCGTCTGAAAGACCTTGCCCTGCACCTGACTGAGATCACGGCGTGTTAGATCCGTACCCAATCGCACATACAATTCCGCTGGTGGGCACACAGAGCTCCGGCAGAGCTCGAAGTTCCCAGAGCACGTGCAATACTCCTGGTGGCTGCAACAAGCAATGTCGTACACAGCACACTTGGACCTTGACTTCCTGTCAAGGAAAGGCCGCAGGGCAGGGTCATTGAATCGAGAGAGGGAAACACTTGGCTGCATTCCTCAGGTGAGACACAGGTCAAACTGTGCCGGCTGAAAAGCTCAGGTTCCCTTTGGGAAGCTCTTCGTTGTAGGCGGGACGGGAAGGCCTTTGCTTGCAGGCTGTGGCCATTGCCAGGCTAGGACGGAGGAAACACCGCCTATCCCAGCACGCTTGTTAGCACGCATGGGAGAGAACTCACGCCCTGTTTCAGTCCCCTGCCAGCCATACATACACGTCAAGGACAGTGTTCCCAGAGATACCTTCCTGTAAATGGGAGAGAGGAAGTTTGACTGGGCACAACTCAGCCTTGGCAGGCCGTCTGAACAGCTTACTCCCTTGATGGCTTTGGCGCAGAGAGCATCACGCAGCGTTCCGTGAAGCTCATGGTAGGCTGATTTTAGGGCTCTCGCCGACACTCCTCGGGCTCTAGCCCTCTCAACCTCTTCCGGCCCTTACTGGCCTTCTCTGACACACCTCGGCGAGTACAGAGCTTAGGGCGACACATTCCGTTTACGATGGGCAGCAGGAATTCACAGCAGTGTGTCAAGCCCTCCGGCCTTCTCTCCTTCGGCACGCAGAGGTTTTGCACTTCTTGCAAACACCTCAGCGGAGAGCCCAAAGTATTCCTGAGCTCTTCAACAATGTAGTGCTGCACTAGACTTCAAATATGTCTTCGCTGCGAGATACATTAGAGCGTGTAGTCGTTGCTTCTGAAGGTGAGGAACGCTTCCCTAATGGGCTTTCAGGGAGAAACCTGCTGCGAGTGGCCGTCTGCAAGCCCTTGCGATCACATTCGTCAGCGGCTGTGGTGGCAGTCAAGTTCTGACAGCAAATGGAAATATCAGCTCTCCATGTTTACGAAACGCACCCCTCCGTGTGTCAAAGGCAAAAGTCTACCTTTCCTTCAGAGTCCTCAACCCTGTGAGACAAACATGGTGCGGGTGGCTCCATTCAAAGTGTTTCTCAGGATACCGGGGGAAACTTCCCATTCTAAGAGGGACGAATAGGCTCTGTTTCCTGTCCGGTCAAGTCCATTTCCAGGAACACATCAGAGTCCTTGGTCAAGCGCGTTGTGTGAATGGGCAGAGGAAGAAAGCACTCAGTGCTGGAGAAGGTTAGCTGGCTGACATTGCAGGCACAGTACACAGCACTCTGTACTTGCACCTTGCCTGTGGCAAATGCATACATACTCTGATGAGGAAGAGACAAGCGGTGCAGGTCCTCTACTGGCTTTCCCACTTATTTGTAGATGACAACAGAGAAGCTTGCCCATGGAACTTGAGACCGGCTTATGTGCAAGTCTACCCAAAATGGAAGAGCCGTTTCCTCCTGCCCCCAGGGACACGTTCCGTACTTTGCCTGGGCAGAGGCTGTGAGGCTTTGTTGATCCAGCTCGTGGGAAACGGATATATAAATTCTGTGAGGAACGAGGATTTCCTTCCCTGCAGCAGCGCCTGTGCTTCCACGTTGCCTTTGGCACACGGTGCCCGAGCGGCGCTCTCAATGAACTGGAAAGAGCCAAATGACAGGAGTGTTAATCACGACGCTTGATGCACCAGCCTCACCCTTCACATACATCTTCCCCTCAGAGAAATATCCCTGAAGGGTAGTCGAGTCTTAGGGGGAGAAACAAGTGCCCGCAAACTTAGGGTGAAATGCAGGTTTCACTCTGCCGTCTGAAAGACCTTGCCCTGCACCTGACTGAGATCACGGCGTGTTAGATCCGTACCCAATCGCACATACAATTCCGCTGGTGGGCACACAGAGCTCCGGCAGAGCTCGAAGTTCCCAGAGCACGTGCAATACTCCTGGTGGCTGCAACAAGCAATGTCGTACACAGCACACTTGGACCTTGACTTCCTGTCAAGGAAAGGCCGCAGGGCAGGGTCATTGAATCGAGAGAGGGAAACACTTGGCTGCATTCCTCAGGTGAGACACAGGTCAAACTGTGCCGGCTGAAAAGCTCAGGTTCCCTTTGGGAAGCTCTTCGTTGTAGGCGGGACGGGAAGGCCTTTGCTTGCAGGCTGTGGCCATTGCCAGGCTAGGACGGAGGAAACACCGCCTATCCCAGCACGCTTGTTAGCACGCATGGGAGAGAACTCACGCCCTGTTTCAGTCCCCTGCCAGCCATACATACACGTCAAGGACAGTGTTCCCAGAGATACCTTCCTGTAAATGGGAGAGAGGAAGTTTGACTGGGCACAACTCAGCCTTGGCAGGCCGTCTGAACAGCTTACTCCCTTGATGGCTTTGGCGCAGAGAGCATCAGGCAGCGTTCCGTGAAGCTCATGGTAGGCTGATTTTAGGGCTCTCGCCGACACTCCTCGGGCTCTAGCCCTCTCAACCTCTTCCGGCCCTTACTGGCCTTCTCTGACACACCTCGGCGAGTACAGAGCTTAGGGCGACACATTCCGTTTACGATGGGCAGCAGGAATTCACAGCAGTGTGTCAAGCCCTCCGGCCTTCTCTCCTTCGGCACGCAGAGGTTTTGCACTTCTTGCAAACACCTCAGCCGAGAGCCCAAAGTATTCCTGATCTCTTCAACAATGTAGTGCTGCACTAGACTTCAAATATGTCTTCGCTGCGAGATACATTAGAGCGTGTAGTCGTTGCTTCTGAAGGTGAGGAACGCTTCCCTAATGGGCTTTCAGGGAGAAACCTGCTGCGAGTGGCCGTCTGCAAGCCCTTGCGATCACATTCGTCAGCGGCTGTGGTGGCAGTCAAGTTCTGACAGCAAATGGAAATATCAGCTCTCCATGTTTACGAAACGCACCCCTCCGTGTGTCAAAGGCAAAAGTCTACCTTTCCTTCAGAGTCCTCAACCCTGTGAGACAAACATGGTGCGGGTGGCTCCATTCAAAGTGTTTCTCAGGATACCGGGGGAAACTTCCCATTCTAAGAGGGACGAATAGGCTCTGTTTCCTGTCCGGTCAAGTCCATTTCCAGGAACACATCAGAGTCCTTGGTCAAGCGCGTTGTGTGAATGGGCAGAGGAAGAAAGCACTCAGTGCTGGAGAAGGTTAGCTGGCTGACATTGCAGGCACAGTACGCAGCACTCTGTACTTGCACCTTGCCTGTGGCAAATGCATACATACTCTGATGAGGAAGAGACAAGCGGTGCAGGTCCTCTACTGGCTTTCCCACTTATTTGTAGATGACAACAGAGAAGCTTGCCCATGGAACTTGAGACCGGCTTATGTGCAAGTCTACCCAAAATGGAAGAGCCGTTTCCTCCTGCCCCCAGGGACACGTTCCGTACTTTGCCTGGGCAGAGGCTGTGAGGCTTTGTTGATCCAGCTCGTGGGAAACGGATATATAAATTCTGTGAGGAACGAGGATTTCCTTCCCTGCAGCAGCGCCTGTGCTTCCACGTTGCCTTTGGCACACGGTGCCCGAGCGGCGCTCTCAATGAACTGGAAAGAGCCAAATGACAGGAGTGTTAATCACGACGCTTGATGCACCACCCTCACCCTTCACATACATCTTCCCCTCAGAGAAATATCCCTGAAGGGTAGTCGAGTCTTAGGGGGAGAAACAAGTGCCCGCAAACTTAGGGTGAAATGCAGGTTTCACTCTGCCGTCTGAAAGACCTTGCCCTGCACCTGACTGAGATCACGGCGTGTTAGATCCGTACCCAATCGCACATACAATTCCGCTGGTGGGCACACAGAGCTCCGGCAGAGCTCGAAGTTCCCAGAGCACGTGCAATACTCCTGGTGGCTGCAACAAGCAATGTCGTACACAGCACACTTGGACCTTGACTTCCTGTCAAGGAAAGGCCGCAGGGCAGGGTCATTGAATCGAGAGAGGGAAACACTTGGCTGCATTCCTCAGGTGAGACACAGGTCAAACTGTGCCGGCTGAAAAGCTCAGGTTCCCTTTGGGAAGCTCTTCGTTGTAGGCGGGACGGGAAGGCCTTTGCTTGCAGGCTGTGGCCATTGCCAGGCTAGGACGGAGGAAACACCGCCTATCCCAGCACGCTTGTTAGCACGCATGGGAGAGAACTCACGCCCTGTTTCAGTCCCCTGCCAGCCATACATACACGTCAAGGACAGTGTTCCCAGAGATACCTTCCTGTAAATGGGAGAGAGGAAGTTTGACTGGGCACAACTCAGCCTTGGCAGGCCGTCTGAACAGCTTACTCCCTTGATGGCTTTGGCGCAGAGAGCATCAGGCAGCGTTCCGTGAAGCTCATGGTAGGCTGATTTTAGGGCTCTCGCCGACACTCCTCGGGCTCTAGCCCTCTCAACCTCTTCCGGCCCTTACTGGCCTTCTCTGACACACCTCGGCGAGTACAGAGCTTAGGGCGACACATTCCGTTTACGATGGGCAGCAGGAATTCACAGCAGTGTGTCAAGCCCTCCGGCCTTCTCTCCTTCGGCACGCAGAGGTTTTGCACTTCTTGCAAACACCTCAGCGGAGAGCCCAAAGTATTCCTGAGCTCTTCAACAATGTAGTGCTGCACTAGACTTCAAATATGTCTTCGCTGCGAGATACATTAGAGCGTGTAGTCGTTGCTTCTGAAGGTGAGGAACGCTTCCCTAATGGGCTTTCAGGGAGAAACCTGCTGCGAGTGGCCGTCTGCAAGCCCTTGCGATCACATTCGTCAGCGGCTGTGGTGGCAGTCAAGTTCTGACAGCAAATGGAAATATCAGCTCTCCATGTTTACGAAACGCACCCCTCCGTGTGTCAAAGGCAAAAGTCTACCTTTCCTTCAGAGTCCTCAACCCTGTGAGACAAACATGGTGCGGGTGGCTCCATTCAAAGTGTTTCTCAGGATACCGGGGGAAACTTCCCATTCTAAGAGGGACGAATAGGCTCTGTTTCCTGTCCGGTCAAGTCCATTTCCAGGAACACATCAGAGTCCTTGGTCAAGCGCGTTGTGTGAATGGGCAGAGGAAGAAAGCACTCAGTGCTGGAGAAGGTTAGCTGGCTGACATTGCAGGCACAGTACGCAGCACTCTGTACTTGCACCTTGCCTGTGGCAAATGCATACATACTCTGATGAGGAAGAGACAAGCGGTGCAGGTCCTCTACTGGCTTTCCCACTTATTTGTAGATGACAACAGAGAAGCTTGCCCATGGAACTTGAGACCGGCTTATGTGCAAGTCTACCCAAAATGGAAGAGCCGTTTCCTCCTGCCCCCAGGGACACGTTCCGTACTTTGCCTGGGCAGAGGCTGTGAGGCTTTGTTGATCCAGCTCGTGGGAAACGGATATATAAATTCTGTGAGGAACGAGGATTTCCTTCCCTGCAGCAGCGCCTGTGCTTCCACGTTGCCTTTGGCACACGGTGCCCGAGCGGCGCTCTCAATGAACTGGAAAGAGCCAAATGACAGGAGTGTTAATCACGACGCTTGATGCACCAGCCTCACCCTTCACATACATCTTCCCCTCAGAGAAATATCCCTGAAGGGTAGTCGAGTCTTAGGGGGAGAAACAAGTGCCCGCAAACTTAGGGTGAAATGCAGGTTTCACTCTGCCGTCTGAAAGACCTTGCCCTGCACCTGACTGAGATCACGGCGTGTTAGATCCGTACCCAATCGCACATACAATTCCGCTGGTGGGCACACAGAGCTCCGGCAGAGCTCGAAGTTCCCAGAGCACGTGCAATACTCCTGGTGGCTGCAACAAGCAATGTCGTACACAGCACACTTGGACCTTGACTTCCTGTCAAGGAAAGGCCGCAGGGCAGGGTCATTGAATCGAGAGAGGGAAACACTTGGCTGCATTCCTCAGGTGAGACACAGGTCAAACTGTGCCGGCTGAAAAGCTCAGGTTCCCTTTGGGAAGCTCTTCGTTGTAGGCGGGACGGGAAGGCCTTTGCTTGCAGGCTGTGGCCATTGCCAGGCTAGGACGGAGGAAACACCGCCTATCCCAGCACGCTTGTTAGCACGCATGGGAGAGAACTCACGCCCTGTTTCAGTCCCCTGCCAGCCATACATACACGTCAAGGACAGTGTTCCCAGAGATACCTTCCTGTAAATGGGAGAGAGGAAGTTTGACTGGGCAAAACTCAGCCTTGGCAGGCCGTCTGAACAGCTTACTCCCTTGATGGCTTTGGCGCAGAGAGCATCACGCAGCGTTCCGTGAAGCTCATGGTAGGCTGATTTTAGGGCTCTCGCCGACACTCCTCGGGCTCTAGCCCTCTCAACCTCTTCCGGCCCTTACTGGCCTTCTCTGACACACCTCGGCGAGTACAGAGCTTAGGGCGACACATTCCGTTTACGATGGGCAGCAGGAATTCACAGCAGTGTGTCAAGCCCTCCGGCCTTCTCTCCTTCGGCACGCAGAGGTTTTGCACTTCTTGCAAACACCTCAGCGGAGAGCCCAAAGTATTCCTGAGCTCTTCAACAATGTAGTGCTGCACTAGACTTCAAATATGTCTTCGCTGCGAGATACATTAGAGCGTGTAGTCGTTGCTTCTGAAGGTGAGGAACGCTTCCCTAATGGGCTTTCAGGGAGAAACCTGCTGCGAGTGGCCGTCTGCAAGCCCTTGCGATCACATTCGTCAGCGGCTGTGGTGGCAGTCAAGTTCTGACAGCAAATGGAAATATCAGCTCTCCATGTTTACGAAACGCACCCCTCCGTGTGTCAAAGGCAAAAGTCTACCTTTGCTTCAGAGTCCTCAACCCTGTGAGACAAACATGGTGCGGGTGGCTCCATTCAAAGTGTTTCTCAGGATACCGGGGGAAACTTCCCATTCTAAGAGGGACGAATAGGCTCTGTTTCCTGTCCGGTCAAGTCCATTTCCAGGAACACATCAGAGTCCTTGGTCAAGCGCGTTGTGTGAATGGGCAGAGGAAGAAAGCACTCAGTGCTGGAGAAGGTTAGCTGGCTGACATTGCAGGCACAGTACGCAGCACTCTGTACTTGCACCTTGCCTGTGGCAAATGCATACATACTCTGATGAGGAAGAGACAAGCGGTGCAGGTCCTCTACTGGCTTTCCCACTTATTTGTAGATGACAACAGAGAAGCTTGCCCATGGAACTTGAGACCGGCTTATGTGCAAGTCTACCCAAAATGGAAGAGCCGTTTCCTCCTGCCCCCAGGGACACGTTCCGTACTTTGCCTGGGCAGAGGCTGTGAGGCTTTGTTGATCCAGCTCGTGGGAAACGGATATATAAATTCTGTGAGGAACGAGGATTTCCTTCCCTGCAGCAGCGCCTGTGCTTCCACGTTGCCTTTGGCACACGGTGCCCGAGCGGCGCTCTCAATGAACTGGAAAGAGCCAAATGACAGGAGTGTTAATCACGACGCTTGATGCACCACCCTCACCCTTCACATACATCTTCCCCTCAGAGAAATATCCCTGAAGCGTAGTCGAGTCTTAGGGGGAGAAACAAGTGCCCGCAAACTTAGGGTGAAATGCAGGTTTCACTCTGCCGTCTGAAAGATCTTGCCCTGCACCTGACTGAGATCACGGCGTGTTAGATCCGTACCCAATCGCACATACAATTCCGCTGGTGGGCACACAGAGCTCCGGCAGAGCTCGAAGTTCCCAGAGCACGTGCAATCCTCCTGGTGGCTGCAACAAGCAATGTCGTACACAGCACACTTGGACCTTGACTTCCTGTCAAGGAAAGGCCGCAGGGCAGGGTCATTGAATCGAGAGAGGGAAACACTTGGCTGCATTCCTCAGGTGAGACACAGGTCAAACTGTGCCGGCTGAAAAGCTCAGGTTCCCTTTGGGAAGCTCTTCGTTGTAGGCGGGACGGGAAGGCCTTTGCTTGCAGGCTGTGGCCATTGCCAGGCTAGGACGGAGGAAACACCGCCTATCCCAGCACGCTTGTTAGCACGCATGGGAGAGAACTCACGCCCTGTTTCAGTCCCCTGCCAGCCATACATACACGTCAAGGACAGTGTTCCCAGAGATACCTTCCTGTAAATGGGAGAGAGGAAGTTTGACTGGGCACAACTCAGCCTTGGCAGGCCGTCTGAACAGCTTACTCCCTTGATGGCTTTGGCGCAGAGAGCATCACGCAGCGTTCCGTGAAGCTCATGGTAGGCTGATTTTAGGGCTCTCGCCGACACTCCTCGGGCTCTAGCCCTCTCAACCTCTTCCGGCCCTTACTGGCCTTCTCTGACACACCTCGGCGAGTACAGAGCTTAGGGCGACACATTCCGTTTACGATGGGCAGCAGGAATTCACAGCAGTGTGTCAAGCCCTCCGGCCTTCTCTCCTTCGGCACGCAGAGGTTTTGCACTTCTTGCAAACACCTCAGCGGAGAGCCCAAAGTATTCCTGAGCTCTTCAACAATGTAGTGCTGCACTAGACTTCAAATATGTCTTCGCTGCGAGATACATTAGAGCGTGTAGTCGTTGCTTCTGAAGGTGAGGAACGCTTCCCTAATGGGCTTTCAGGGAGAAACCTGCTGCGAGTGGCCGTCTGCAAGCCCTTGCGATCACATTCGTCAGCGGCTGTGGTGGCAGTCAAGTTCTGACAGCAAATGGAAATATCAGCTCTCCATGTTTACGAAACGCACCCCTCCGTGTGTCAAAGGCAAAAGTCTACCTTTGCTTCAGAGTCCTCAACCCTGTGAGACAAACATGGTGCGGGTGGCTCCATTCAAAGTGTTTCTCAGGATACCGGGGGAAACTTCCCATTCTAAGAGGGACGAATAGGCTCTGTTTCCTGTCCGGTCAAGTCCATTTCCAGGAACACATCAGAGTCCTTGGTCAAGCGCGTTGTGTGAATGGGCAGAGGAAGAAAGCACTCAGTGCTGGAGAAGGTTAGCTGGCTGACATTGCAGGCACAGTACGCAGCACTCTGTACTTGCACCTTGCCTGTGGCAAATGCATACATACTCTGATGAGGAAGAGACAAGCGGTGCAGGTCCTCTACTGGCTTTCCCACTTATTTGTAGATGACAACAGAGAAGCTTGCCCATGGAACTTGAGACCGGCTTATGTGCAAGTCTACCCAAAATGGAAGAGCCGTTTCCTCCTGCCCCCAGGGACACGTTCCGTACTTTGCCTGGGCAGAGGCTGTGAGGCTTTGTTGATCCAGCTCGTGGGAAACGGATATATAAATTCTGTGAGGAACGAGGATTTCCTTCCCTGCAGCAGCGCCTGTGCTTCCACGTTGCCTTTGGCACACGGTGCCCGAGCGGCGCTCTCAATGAACTGGAAAGAGCCAAATGACAGGAGTGTTAATCACGACGCTTGATGCACCATCCCCACCCTTCACATACATCTTCCCCTCAGAGAAATATCCCTGAAGGGTAGTCGAGTCTTAGGGGGAGAAACAAGTGCCCGCAAACTTAGGGTGAAATGCAGGTTTCACTCTGCCGTCTGAAAGATCTTGCCCTGCACCTGACTGAGATCACGGCGTGTTAGATCCGTACCCAATCGCACATACAATTCCGCTGGTGGGCACACAGAGCTCCGGCAGAGCTCGAAGTTCCCAGAGCACGTGCAATACTCCTGGTGGCTGCAACAAGCAATGTCGTACACAGCACACTTGGACCTTGACTTCCTGTCAAGGAAAGGCCGCAGGGCAGGGTCATTGAATCGAGAGAGGGAAACACTTGGCTGCATTCCTCAGGTGAGACACAGGTCAAACTGTGCCGGCTGAAAAGCTCAGGTTCCCTTTGGGAAGCTCTTCGTTGTAGGCGGGACGGGAAGGCCTTTGCTTGCAGGCTGTGGCCATTGCCAGGCTAGGACGGAGGAAACACCGCCTATCCCAGCACGCTTGTTAGCACGCATGGGAGAGAACTCACGCCCTGTTTCAGTCCCCTGCCAGCCATACATACACGTCAAGGACAGTGTTCCCAGAGATACCTTCCTGTAAATGGGAGAGAGGAAGTTTGACTGGGCAAAACTCAGCCTTGGCAGGCCGTCTGAACAGCTTACTCCCTTGATGGCTTTGGCGCAGAGAGCATCACGCAGCGTTCCGTGAAGCTCATGGTAGGCTGATTTTAGGGCTCTCGCCGACACTCCTCGGGCTCTAGCCCTCTCAACCTCTTCCGGCCCTTACTGGCCTTCTCTGACACACCTCGGCGAGTACAGAGCTTAGGGCGACACATTCCGTTTACGATGGGCAGCAGGAATTCACAGCAGTGTGTCAAGCCCTCCGGCCTTCTCTCCTTCGGCACGCAGAGGTTTTGCACTTCTTGCAAACACCTCAGCGGAGAGCCCAAAGTATTCCTGAGCTCTTCAACAATGTAGTGCTGCACTAGACTTCAAATATGTCTTCGCTGCGAGATACATTAGAGCGTGTAGTCGTTGCTTCTGAAGGTGAGGAACGCTTCCCTAATGGGCTTTCAGGGAGAAACCTGCTGCGAGTGGCCGTCTGCAAGCCCTTGCGATCACATTCGTCAGCGGCTGTGGTGGCAGTCAAGTTCTGACAGCAAATGGAAATATCAGCTCTCCATGTTTACGAAACGCACCCCTCCGTGTGTCAAAGGCAAAAGTCTACCTTTGCTTCAGAGTCCTCAACCCTGTGAGACAAACATGGTGCGGGTGGCTCCATTCAAAGTGTTTCTCAGGATACCGGGGGAAACTTCCCATTCTAAGAGGGACGAATAGGCTCTGTTTCCTGTCCGGTCAAGTCCATTTCCAGGAACACATCAGAGTCCTTGGTCAAGCGCGTTGTGTGAATGGGCAGAGGAAGAAAGCACTCAGTGCTGGAGAAGGTTAGCTGGCTGACATTGCAGGCACAGTACGCAGCACTCTGTACTTGCACCTTGCCTGTGGCAAATGCATACATACTCTGATGAGGAAGAGACAAGCGGTGCAGGTCCTCTACTGGCTTTCCCACTTATTTGTAGATGACAACAGAGAAGCTTGCCCATGGAACTTGAGACCGGCTTATGTGCAAGTCTACCCAAAATGGAAGAGCCGTTTCCTCCTGCCCCCAGGGACACGTTCCGTACTTTGCCTGGGCAGAGGCTGTGAGGCTTTGTTGATCCAGCTCGTGGGAAACGGATATATAAATTCTGTGAGGAACGAGGATTTCCTTCCCTGCAGCAGCGCCTGTGCTTCCACGTTGCCTTTGGCACACGGTGCCCGAGCGGCGCTCTCAATGAACTGGAAAGAGCCAAATGACAGGAGTGTTAATCACGACGCTTGATGCACCACCCTCACCCTTCACATACATCTTCCCCTCAGAGAAATATCCCTGAAGGGTAGTCGAGTCTTAGGGGGAGAAACAAGTGCCCGCAAACTTAGGGTGAAATGCAGGTTTCACTCTGCCGTCTGAAAGATCTTGCCCTGCACCTGACTGAGATCACGGCGTGTTAGATCCGTACCCAATCGCACATACAATTCCGCTGGTGGGCACACAGAGCTCCGGCAGAGCTCGAAGTTCCCAGAGCACGTGCAATCCTCCTGGTGGCTGCAACAAGCAATGTCGTACACAGCACACTTGGACCTTGACTTCCTGTCAAGGAAAGGCCGCAGGGCAGGGTCATTGAATCGAGAGAGGGAAACACTTGGCTGCATTCCTCAGGTGAGACACAGGTCAAACTGTGCCGGCTGAAAAGCTCAGGTTCCCTTTGGGAAGCTCTTCGTTGTAGGCGGGACGGGAAGGCCTTTGCTTGCAGGCTGTGGCCATTGCCAGGCTAGGACGGAGGAAACACCGCCTATCCCAGCACGCTTGTTAGCACGCATGGGAGAGAACTCACGCCCTGTTTCAGTCCCCTGCCAGCCATACATACACGTCAAGGACAGTGTTCCCAGAGATACCTTCCTGTAAATGGGAGAGAGGAAGTTTGACTGGGCACAACTCAGCCTTGGCAGGCCGTCTGAACAGCTTACTCCCTTGATGGCTTTGGCGCAGAGAGCATCACGCAGCGTTCCGTGAAGCTCATGGTAGGCTGATTTTAGGGCTCTCGCCGACACTCCTCGGGCTCTAGCCCTCTCAACCTCTTCCGGCCCTTACTGGCCTTCTCTGACACACCTCGGCGAGTACAGAGCTTAGGGCGACACATTCCGTTTACGATGGGCAGCAGGAATTCACAGCAGTGTGTCAAGCCCTCCGGCCTTCTCTCCTTCGGCACGCAGAGGTTTTGCACTTCTTGCAAACACCTCAGCGGAGAGCCCAAAGTATTCCTGAGCTCTTCAACAATGTAGTGCTGCACTAGACTTCAAATATGTCTTCGCTGCGAGATACATTAGAGCGTGTAGTCGTTGCTTCTGAAGGTGAGGAACGCTTCCCTAATGGGCTTTCAGGGAGAAACCTGCTGCGAGTGGCCGTCTGCAAGCCCTTGCGATCACATTCGTCAGCGGCTGTGGTGGCAGTCAAGTTCTGACAGCAAATGGAAATATCAGCTCTCCATGTTTACGAAACGCACCCCTCCGTGTGTCAAAGGCAAAAGTCTACCTTTCCTTCAGAGTCCTCAACCCTGTGAGACAAACATGGTGCGGGTGGCTCCATTCAAAGTGTTTCTCAGGATACCGGGGGAAACTTCCCATTCTAAGAGGGACGAATAGGCTCTGTTTCCTGTCCGGTCAAGTCCATTTCCAGGAACACATCAGAGTCCTTGGTCAAGCGCGTTGTGTGAATGGGCAGAGGAAGAAAGCACTCAGTGCTGGAGAAGGTTAGCTGGCTGACATTGCAGGCACAGTACGCAGCACTCTGTACTTGCACCTTGCCTGTGGCAAATGCATACATACTCTGATGAGGAAGAGACAAGCGGTGCAGGTCCTCTACTGGCTTTCCCACTTATTTGTAGATGACAACAGAGAAGCTTGCCCATGGAACTTGAGACCGGCTTATGTGCAAGTCTACCCAAAATGGAAGAGCCGTTTCCTCCTGCCCCCAGGGACACGTTCCGTACTTTGCCTGGGCAGAGGCTGTGAGGCTTTGTTGATCCAGCTCGTGGGAAACGGATATATAAATTCTGTGAGGAACGAGGATTTCCTTCCCTGCAGCAGCGCCTGTGCTTCCACGTTGCCTTTGGCACACGGTGCCCGAGCGGCGCTCTCAATGAACTGGAAAGAGCCAAATGACAGGAGTGTTAATCACGACGCTTGATGCACCACCCTCACCCTTCACATACATCTTCCCCTCAGAGAAATATCCCTGAAGGGTAGTCGAGTCTTAGGGGGAGAAACAAGTGCCCGCAAACTTAGGGTGAAATGCAGGTTTCACTCTGCCGTCTGAAAGATCTTGCCCTGCACCTGACTGAGATCACGGCGTGTTAGATCCGTACCCAATCGCACATACAATTCCGCTGGTGGGCACACAGAGCTCCGGCAGAGCTCGAAGTTCCCAGAGCACGTGCAATACTCCTGGTGGCTGCAACAAGCAATGTCGTACACAGCACACTTGGACCTTGACTTCCTGTCAAGGAAAGGCCGCAGGGCAGGGTCATTGAATCGAGAGAGGGAAACACTTGGCTGCATTCCTCAGGTGAGACACAGGTCAAACTGTGCCGGCTGAAAAGCTCAGGTTCCCTTTGGGAAGCTCTTCGTTGTAGGCGGGACGGGAAGGCCTTTGCTTGCAGGCTGTGGCCATTGCCAGGCTAGGACGGAGGAAACACCGCCTATCCCAGCACGCTTGTTAGCACGCATGGGAGAGAACTCACGCCCTGTTTCAGTCCCCTGCCAGCCATACATACACGTCAAGGACAGTGTTCCCAGAGATACCTTCCTGTAAATGGGAGAGAGGAAGTTTGACTGGGCACAACTCAGCCTTGGCAGGCCGTCTGAACAGCTTACTCCCTTGATGGCTTTGGCGCAGAGAGCATCAGGCAGCGTTCCGTGAAGCTCATGGTAGGCTGATTTTAGGGCTCTCGCCGACACTCCTCGGGCTCTAGCCCTCTCAACCTCTTCCGGCCCTTACTGGCCTTCTCTGACACACCTCGGCGAGTACAGAGCTTAGGGCGACACATTCCGTTTACGATGGGCAGCAGGAATTCACAGCAGTGTGTCAAGCCCTCCGGCCTTCTCTCCTTCGGCACGCAGAGGTTTTGCACTTCTTGCAAACACCTCAGCGGAGAGCCCAAAGTATTCCTGAGCTCTTCAACAATGTAGTGCTGCACTAGACTTCAAATATGTCTTCGCTGCGAGATACATTAGAGCGTGTAGTCGTTGCTTCTGAAGGTGAGGAACGCTTCCCTAATGGGCTTTCAGGGAGAAACCTGCTGCGAGTGGCCGTCTGCAAGCCCTTGCGATCACATTCGTCAGCGGCTGTGGTGGCAGTCAAGTTCTGACAGCAAATGGAAATATCAGCTCTCCATGTTTACGAAACGCACCCCTCCGTGTGTCAAAGGCAAAAGTCTACCTTTCCTTCAGAGTCCTCAACCCTGTGAGACAAACATGGTGCGGGTGGCTCCATTCAAAGTGTTTCTCAGGATACCGGGGGAAACTTCCCATTCTAAGAGGGACGAATAGGCTCTGTTTCCTGTCCGGTCAAGTCCATTTCCAGGAACACATCAGAGTCCTTGGTCAAGCGCGTTGTGTGAATGGGCAGAGGAAGAAAGCACTCAGTGCTGGAGAAGGTTAGCTGGCTGACATTGCAGGCACAGTACGCAGCACTCTGTACTTGCACCTTGCCTGTGGCAAATGCATACATACTCTGATGAGGAAGAGACAAGCGGTGCAGGTCCTCTACTGGCTTTCCCACTTATTTGTAGATGACAACAGAGAAGCTTGCCCATGGAACTTGAGACCGGCTTATGTGCAAGTCTACCCAAAATGGAAGAGCCGTTTCCTCCTGCCCCCAGGGACACGTTCCGTACTTTGCCTGGGCAGAGGCTGTGAGGCTTTGTTGATCCAGCTCGTGGGAAACGGATATATAAATTCTGTGAGGAACGAGGATTTCCTTCCCTGCAGCAGCGCCTGTGCTTCCACGTTGCCTTTGGCACACGGTGCCCGAGCGGCGCTCTCAATGAACTGGAAAGAGCCAAATGACAGGAGTGTTAATCACGACGCTTGATGCACCACCCTCACCCTTCACATACATCTTCCCCTCAGAGAAATATCCCTGAAGGGTAGTCGAGTCTTAGGGGGAGAAACAAGTGCCCGCAAACTTAGGGTGAAATGCAGGTTTCACTCTGCCGTCTGAAAGATCTTGCCCTGCACCTGACTGAGATCACGGCGTGTTAGATCCGTACCCAATCGCACATACAATTCCGCTGGTGGGCACACAGAGCTCCGGCAGAGCTCGAAGTTCCCAGAGCACGTGCAATACTCCTGGTGGCTGCAACAAGCAATGTCGTACACAGCACACTTGGACCTTGACTTCCTGTCAAGGAAAGGCCGCAGGGCAGGGTCATTGAATCGAGAGAGGGAAACACTTGGCTGCATTCCTCAGGTGAGACACAGGTCAAACTGTGCCGGCTGAAAAGCTCAGGTTCCCTTTGGGAAGCTCTTCGTTGTAGGCGGGACGGGAAGGCCTTTGCTTGCAGGCTGTGGCCATTGCCAGGCTAGGACGGAGGAAACACCGCCTATCCCAGCACGCTTGTTAGCACGCATGGGAGAGAACTCACGCCCTGTTTCAGTCCCCTGCCAGCCATACATACACGTCAAGGACAGTGTTCCCAGAGATACCTTCCTGTAAATGGGAGAGAGGAAGTTTGACTGGGCACAACTCAGCCTTGGCAGGCCGTCTGAACAGCTTACTCCCTTGATGGCTTTGGCGCAGAGAGCATCAGGCAGCGTTCCGTGAAGCTCATGGTAGGCTGATTTTAGGGCTCTCGCCGACACTCCTCGGGCTCTAGCCCTCTCAACCTCTTCCGGCCCTTACTGGCCTTCTCTGACACACCTCGGCGAGTACAGAGCTTAGGGCGACACATTCCGTTTACGATGGGCAGCAGGAATTCACAGCAGTGTGTCAAGCCCTCCGGCCTTCTCTCCTTCGGCACGCAGAGGTTTTGCACTTCTTGCAAACACCTCAGCGGAGAGCCCAAAGTATTCCTGAGCTCTTCAACAATGTAGTGCTGCACTAGACTTCAAATATGTCTTCGCTGCGAGATACATTAGAGCGTGTAGTCGTTGCTTCTGAAGGTGAGGAACGCTTCCCTAATGGGCTTTCAGGGAGAAACCTGCTGCGAGTGGCCGTCTGCAAGCCCTTGCGATCACATTCGTCAGCGGCTGTGGTGGCAGTCAAGTTCTGACAGCAAATGGAAATATCAGCTCTCCATGTTTACGAAACGCACCCCTCCGTGTGTCAAAGGCAAAAGTCTACCTTTCCTTCAGAGTCCTCAACCCTGTGAGACAAACATGGTGCGGGTGGCTCCATTCAAAGTGTTTCTCAGGATACCGGGGGAAACTTCCCATTCTAAGAGGGACGAATAGGCTCTGTTTCCTGTCCGGTCAAGTCCATTTCCAGGAACACATCAGAGTCCTTGGTCAAGCGCGTTGTGTGAATGGGCAGAGGAAGAAAGCACTCAGTGCTGGAGAAGGTTAGCTGGCTGACATTGCAGGCACAGTACGCAGCACTCTGTACTTGCACCTTGCCTGTGGCAAATGCATACATACTCTGATGAGGAAGAGACAAGCGGTGCAGGTCCTCTACTGGCTTTCCCACTTATTTGTAGATGACAACAGAGAAGCTTGCCCATGGAACTTGAGACCGGCTTATGTGCAAGTCTACCCAAAATGGAAGAGCCGTTTCCTCCTGCCCCCAGGGACACGTTCCGTACTTTGCCTGGGCAGAGGCTGTGAGGCTTTGTTGATCCAGCTCGTGGGAAACGGATATATAAATTCTGTGAGGAACGAGGATTTCCTTCCCTGCAGCAGCGCCTGTGCTTCCACGTTGCCTTTGGCACACGGTGCCCGAGCGGCGCTCTCAATGAACTGGAAAGAGCCAAATGACAGGAGTGTTAATCACGACGCTTGATGCACCACCCTCACCCTTCACATACATCTTCCCCTCAGAGAAATATCCCTGAAGGGTAGTCGAGTCTTAGGGGGAGAAACAAGTGCCCGCAAACTTAGGGTGAAATGCAGGTTTCACTCTGCCGTCTGAAAGATCTTGCCCTGCACCTGACTGAGATCACGGCGTGTTAGATCCGTACCCAATCGCACATACAATTCCGCTGGTGGGCACACAGAGCTCCGGCAGAGCTCGAAGTTCCCAGAGCACGTGCAATACTCCTGGTGGCTGCAACAAGCAATGTCGTACACAGCACACTTGGACCTTGACTTCCTGTCAAGGAAAGGCCGCAGGGCAGGGTCATTGAATCGAGAGAGGGAAACACTTGGCTGCATTCCTCAGGTGAGACACAGGTCAAACTGTGCCGGCTGAAAAGCTCAGGTTCCCTTTGGGAAGCTCTTCGTTGTAGGCGGGACGGGAAGGCCTTTGCTTGCAGGCTGTGGCCATTGCCAGGCTAGGACGGAGGAAACACCGCCTATCCCAGCACGCTTGTTAGCACGCATGGGAGAGAACTCACGCCCTGTTTCAGTCCCCTGCCAGCCATACATACACGTCAAGGACAGTGTTCCCAGAGATACCTTCCTGTAAATGGGAGAGAGGAAGTTTGACTGGGCACAACTCAGCCTTGGCAGGCCGTCTGAACAGCTTACTCCCTTGATGGCTTTGGCGCAGAGAGCATCAGGCAGCATTCCGTGAAGCTCATGGTAGGCTGATTTTAGGGCTCTCGCCGACACTCCTCGGGCTCTAGCCCTCTCAACCTCTTCCGGCCCTTACTGGCCTTCTCTGACACACCTCGGCGAGTACAGAGCTTAGGGCGACACATTCCGTTTACGATGGGCAGCAGGAATTCACAGCAGTGTGTCAAGCCCTCCGGCCTTCTCTCCTTCGGCACGCAGAGGTTTTGCACTTCTTGCAAACACCTCAGCCGAGAGCCCAAAGTATTCCTGAGCTCTTCAACAATGTAGTGCTGCACTAGACTTCAAATATGTCTTCGCTGCGAGATACATTAGAGCGTGTAGTCGTTGCTTCTGAAGGTGAGGAACGCTTCCCTAATGGGCTTTCAGGGAGAAACCTGCTGCGAGTGGCCGTCTGCAAGCCCTTGCGATCACATTCGTCAGCGGCTGTGGTGGCAGTCAAGTTCTGACAGCAAATGGAAATATCAGCTCTCCATGTTTACGAAACGCACCCCTCCGTGTGTCAAAGGCAAAAGTCTACCTTTCCTTCAGAGTCCTCAACCCTGTGAGACAAACATGGTGCGGGTGGCTCCATTCAAAGTGTTTCTCAGGATACCGGGGGAAACTTCCCATTCTAAGAGGGACGAATAGGCTCTGTTTCCTGTCCGGTCAAGTCCATTTCCAGGAACACATCAGAGTCCTTGGTCAAGCGCGTTGTGTGAATGGGCAGAGGAAGAAAGCACTCAGTGCTGGAGAAGGTTAGCTGGCTGACATTGCAGGCACAGTACGCAGCACTCTGTACTTGCACCTTGCCTGTGGCAAATGCATACATACTCTGATGAGGAAGAGACAAGCGGTGCAGGTCCTCTACTGGCTTTCCCACTTATTTGTAGATGACAACAGAGAAGCTTGCCCATGGAACTTGAGACCGGCTTATGTGCAAGTCTACCCAAAATGGAAGAGCCGTTTCCTCCTGCCCCCAGGGACACGTTCCGTACTTTGCCTGGGCAGAGGCTGTGAGGCTTTGTTGATCCAGCTCGTGGGAAACGGATATATAAATTCTGTGAGGAACGAGGATTTCCTTCCCTGCAGCAGCGCCTGTGCTTCCACGTTGCCTTTGGCACACGGTGCCCGAGCGGCGCTCTCAATGAACTGGAAAGAGCCAAATGACAGGAGTGTTAATCACGACGCTTGATGCACCACCCTCACCCTTCACATACATCTTCCCCTCAGAGAAATATCCCTGAAGGGTAGTCGAGTCTTAGGGGGAGAAACAAGTGCCCGCAAACTTAGGGTGAAATGCAGGTTTCACTCTGCCGTCTGAAAGATCTTGCCCTGCACCTGACTGAGATCACGGCGTGTTAGATCCGTACCCAATCGCACATACAATTCCGCTGGTGGGCACACAGAGCTCCGGCAGAGCTCGAAGTTCCCAGAGCACGTGCAATACTCCTGGTGGCTGCAACAAGCAATGTCGTACACAGCACACTTGGACCTTGACTTCCTGTCAAGGAAAGGCCGCAGGGCAGGGTCATTGAATCGAGAGAGGGAAACACTTGGCTGCATTCCTCAGGTGAGACACAGGTCAAACTGTGCCGGCTGAAAAGCTCAGGTTCCCTTTGGGAAGCTCTTCGTTGTAGGCGGGACGGGAAGGCCTTTGCTTGCAGGCTGTGGCCATTGCCAGGCTAGGACGGAGGAAACACCGCCTATCCCAGCACGCTTGTTAGCATGCATGGGAGAGAACTCACGCCCTGTTTCAGTCCCCTGCCAGCCATACATACACGTCAAGGACAGTGTTCCCAGAGATACCTTCCTGTAAATGGGAGAGAGGAAGTTTGACTGGGCACAACTCAGCCTTGGCAGGCCGTCTGAACAGCTTACTCCCTTGATGGCTTTGGCGCAGAGAGCATCAGGCAGCGTTCCGTGAAGCTCATGGTAGGCTGATTTTAGGGCTCTCGCCGACACTCCTCGGGCTCTAGCCCTCTCAACCTCTTCCGGCCCTTACTGGCCTTCTCTGACACACCTCGGCGAGTACAGAGCTTAGGGCGACACATTCCGTTTACGATGGGCAGCAGGAATTCACAGCAGTGTGTCAAGCCCTCCGGCCTTCTCTCCTTCGGCACGCAGAGGTTTTGCACTTCTTGCAAACACCTCAGCGGAGAGCCCAAAGTATTCCTGAGCTCTTCAACAATGTAGTGCTGCACTAGACTTCAAATATGTCTTCGCTGCGAGATACATTAGAGCGTGTAGTCGTTGCTTCTGAAGGTGAGGAACGCTTCCCTAATGGGCTTTCAGGGAGAAACCTGCTGCGAGTGGCCGTCTGCAAGCCCTTGCGATCACATTCGTCAGCGGCTGTGGTGGCAGTCAAGTTCTGACAGCAAATGGAAATATCAGCTCTCCATGTTTACGAAACGCACCCCTCCGTGTGTCAAAGGCAAAAGTCTACCTTTCCTTCAGAGTCCTCAACCCTGTGAGACAAACATGGTGCGGGTGGCTCCATTCAAAGTGTTTCTCAGGATACCGGGGGAAACTTCCCATTCTAAGAGGGACGAATAGGCTCTGTTTCCTGTCCGGTCAAGTCCATTTCCAGGAACACATCAGAGTCCTTGGTCAAGCGCGTTGTGTGAATGGGCAGAGGAAGAAAGCACTCAGTGCTGGAGAAGGTTAGCTGGCTGACATTGCAGGCACAGTACGCAGCACTCTGTACTTGCACCTTGCCTGTGGCAAATGCATACATACTCTGATGAGGAAGAGACAAGCGGTGCAGGTCCTCTACTGGCTTTCCCACTTATTTGTAGATGACAACAGAGAAGCTTGCCCATGGAACTTGAGACCGGCTTATGTGCAAGTCTACCCAAAATGGAAGAGCCGTTTCCTCCTGCCCCCAGGGACACGTTCCGTACTTTGCCTGGGCAGAGGCTGTGAGGCTTTGTTGATCCAGCTCGTGGGAAACGGATATATAAATTCTGTGAGGAACGAGGATTTCCTTCCCTGCAGCAGCGCCTGTGCTTCCACGTTGCCTTTGGCACACGGTGCCCGAGCGGCGCTCTCAATGAACTGGAAAGAGCCAAATGACAGGAGTGTTAATCACGACGCTTGATGCACCACCCTCACCCTTCACATACATCTTCCCCTCAGAGAAATATCCCTGAAGGGTAGTCGAGTCTTAGGGGGAGAAACAAGTGCCCGCAAACTTAGGGTGAAATGCAGGTTTCACTCTGCCGTCTGAAAGATCTTGCCCTGCACCTGACTGAGATCACGGCGTGTTAGATCCGTACCCAATCGCACATACAATTCCGCTGGTGGGCACACAGAGCTCCGGCAGAGCTCGAAGTTCCCAGAGCACGTGCAATACTCCTGGTGGCTGCAACAAGCAATGTCGTACACAGCACACTTGGACCTTGACTTCCTGTCAAGGAAAGGCCGCAGGGCAGGGTCATTGAATCGAGAGAGGGAAACACTTGGCTGCATTCCTCAGGTGAGACACAGGTCAAACTGTGCCGGCTGAAAAGCTCAGGTTCCCTTTGGGAAGCTCTTCGTTGTAGGCGGGACGGGAAGGCCTTTGCTTGCAGGCTGTGGCCATTGCCAGGCTAGGACGGAGGAAACACCGCCTATCCCAGCACGCTTGTTAGCACGCATGGGAGAGAACTCACGCCCTGTTTCAGTCCCCTGCCAGCCATACATACACGTCAAGGACAGTGTTCCCAGAGATACCTTCCTGTAAATGGGAGAGAGGAAGTTTGACTGGGCACAACTCAGCCTTGGCAGGCCGTCTGAACAGCTTACTCCCTTGATGGCTTTGGCGCAGAGAGCATCAGGCAGCGTTCCGTGAAGCTCATGGTAGGCTGATTTTAGGGCTCTCGCCGACACTCCTCGGGCTCTAGCCCTCTCAACCTCTTCCGGCCCTTACTGGCCTTCTCTGACACACCTCGGCGAGTACAGAGCTTAGGGCGACACATTCCGTTTACGATGGGCAGCAGGAATTCACAGCAGTGTGTCAAGCCCTCCGGCCTTCTCTCCTTCGGCACGCAGAGGTTTTGCACTTCTTGCAAACACCTCAGCCGAGAGCCCAAAGTATTCCTGAGCTCTTCAACAATGTAGTGCTGCACTAGACTTCAAATATGTCTTCGCTGCGAGATACATTAGAGCGTGTAGTCGTTGCTTCTGAAGGTGAGGAACGCTTCCCTAATGGGCTTTCAGGGAGAAACCTGCTGCGAGTGGCCGTCTGCAAGCCCTTGCGATCACATTCGTCAGCGGCTGTGGTGGCAGTCAAGTTCTGACAGCAAATGGAAATATCAGCTCTCCATGTTTACGAAACGCACCCCTCCGTGTGTCAAAGGCAAAAGTCTACCTTTCCTTCAGAGTCCTCAACCCTGTGAGACAAACATGGTGCGGGTGGCTCCATTCAAAGTGTTTCTCAGGATACCGGGGGAAACTTCCCATTCTAAGAGGGACGAATAGGCTCTGTTTCCTGTCCGGTCAAGTCCATTTCCAGGAACACATCAGAGTCCTTGGTCAAGCGCGTTGTGTGAATGGGCAGAGGAAGAAAGCACTCAGTGCTGGAGAAGGTTAGCTGGCTGACATTGCAGGCACAGTACGCAGCACTCTGTACTTGCACCTTGCCTGTGGCAAATGCATACATACTCTGATGAGGAAGAGACAAGCGGTGCAGGTCCTCTACTGGCTTTCCCACTTATTTGTAGATGACAACAGAGAAGCTTGCCCATGGAACTTGAGACCGGCTTATGTGCAAGTCTACCCAAAATGGAAGAGCCGTTTCCTCCTGCCCCCAGGGACACGTTCCGTACTTTGCCTGGGCAGAGGCTGTGAGGCTTTGTTGATCCAGCTCGTGGGAAACGGATATATAAATTCTGTGAGGAACGAGGATTTCCTTCCCTGCAGCAGCGCCTGTGCTTCCACGTTGCCTTTGGCACACGGTGCCCGAGCGGCGCTCTCAATGAACTGGAAAGAGCCAAATGACAGGAGTGTTAATCACGACGCTTGATGCACCACCCTCACCCTTCACATACATCTTCCCCTCAGAGAAATATCCCTGAAGGGTAGTCGAGTCTTAGGGGGAGAAACAAGTGCCCGCAAACTTAGGGTGAAATGCAGGTTTCACTCTGCCGTCTGAAAGATCTTGCCCTGCACCTGACTGAGATCACGGCGTGTTAGATCCGTACCCAATCGCACATACAATTCCGCTGGTGGGCACACAGAGCTCCGGCAGAGCTCGAAGTTCCCAGAGCACGTGCAATACTCCTGGTGGCTGCAACAAGCAATGTCGTACACAGCACACTTGGACCTTGACTTCCTGTCAAGGAAAGGCCGCAGGGCAGGGTCATTGAATCGAGAGAGGGAAACACTTGGCTGCATTCCTCAGGTGAGACACAGGTCAAACTGTGCCGGCTGAAAAGCTCAGGTTCCCTTTGGGAAGCTCTTCGTTGTAGGCGGGACGGGAAGGCCTTTGCTTGCAGGCTGTGGCCATTGCCAGGCTAGGACGGAGGAAACACCGCCTATCCCAGCACGCTTGTTAGCACGCATGGGAGAGAACTCACGCCCTGTTTCAGTCCCCTGCCAGCCATACATACACGTCAAGGACAGTGTTCCCAGAGATACCTTCCTGTAAATGGGAGAGAGGAAGTTTGACTGGGCACAACTCAGCCTTGGCAGGCCGTCTGAACAGCTTACTCCCTTGATGGCTTTGGCGCAGAGAGCATCAGGCAGCGTTCCGTGAAGCTCATGGTAGGCTGATTTTAGGGCTCTCGCCGACACTCCTCGGGCTCTAGCCCTCTCAACCTCTTCCGGCCCTTACTGGCCTTCTCTGACACACCTCGGCGAGTACAGAGCTTAGGGCGACACATTCCGTTTACGATGGGCAGCAGGAATTCACAGCAGTGTGTCAAGCCCTCCGGCCTTCTCTCCTTCGGCACGCAGAGGTTTTGCACTTCTTGCAAACACCTCAGCCGAGAGCCCAAAGTATTCCTGATCTCTTCAACAATGTAGTGCTGCACTAGACTTCAAATATGTCTTCGCTGCGAGATACATTAGAGCGTGTAGTCGTTGCTTCTGAAGGTGAGGAACGCTTCCCTAATGGGCTTTCAGGGAGAAACCTGCTGCGAGTGGCCGTCTGCAAGCCCTTGCGATCACATTCGTCAGCGGCTGTGGTGGCAGTCAAGTTCTGACAGCAAATGGAAATATCAGCTCTCCATGTTTACGAAACGCACCCCTCCGTGTGTCAAAGGCAAAAGTCTACCTTTCCTTCAGAGTCCTCAACCCTGTGAGACAAACATGGTGCGGGTGGCTCCATTCAAAGTGTTTCTCAGGATACCGGGGGAAACTTCCCATTCTAAGAGGGACGAATAGGCTCTGTTTCCTGTCCGGTCAAGTCCATTTCCAGGAACACATCAGAGTCCTTGGTCAAGCGCGTTGTGTGAATGGGCAGAGGAAGAAAGCACTCAGTGCTGGAGAAGGTTAGCTGGCTGACATTGCAGGCACAGTACGCAGCACTCTGTACTTGCACCTTGCCTGTGGCAAATGCATACATACTCTGATGAGGAAGAGACAAGCGGTGCAGGTCCTCTACTGGCTTTCCCACTTATTTGTAGATGACAACAGAGAAGCTTGCCCATGGAACTTGAGACCGGCTTATGTGCAAGTCTACCCAAAATGGAAGAGCCGTTTCCTCCTGCCCCCAGGGACACGTTCCGTACTTTGCCTGGGCAGAGGCTGTGAGGCTTTGTTGATCCAGCTCGTGGGAAACGGATATATAAATTCTGTGAGGACCGAGGATTTCCTTCCCTGCAGCAGCGCCTGTGCTTCCACGTTGCCTTTGGCACACGGTGCCCGAGCGGCGCTCTCAATGAACTGGAAAGAGCCAAATGACAGGAGTGTTAATCACGACGCTTGATGCACCACCCTCACCCTTCACATACATCTTCCCCTCAGAGAAATATCCCTGAAGGGTAGTCGAGTCTTAGGGGGAGAAACAAGTGCCCGCAAACTTAGGGTGAAATGCAGGTTTCACTCTGCCGTCTGAAAGATCTTGCCCTGCACCTGACTGAGATCACGGCGTGTTAGATCCGTACCCAATCGCACATACAATTCCGCTGGTGGGCACACAGAGCTCCGGCAGAGCTCGAAGTTCCCAGAGCACGTGCAATACTCCTGGTGGCTGCAACAAGCAATGTCGTACACAGCACACTTGGACCTTGACTTCCTGTCAAGGAAAGGCCGCAGGGCAGGGTCATTGAATCGAGAGAGGGAAACACTTGGCTGCATTCCTCAGGTGAGACACAGGTCAAACTGTGCCGGCTGAAAAGCTCAGGTTCCCTTTGGGAAGCTCTTCGTTGTAGGCGGGACGGGAAGGCCTTTGCTTGCAGGCTGTGGCCATTGCCAGGCTAGGACGGAGGAAACACCGCCTATCCCAGCACGCTTGTTAGCACGCATGGGAGAGAACTCACGCCCTGTTTCAGTCCCCTGCCAGCCATACATACACGTCAAGGACAGTGTTCCCAGAGATACCTTCCTGTAAATGGGAGAGAGGAAGTTTGACTGGGCACAACTCAGCCTTGGCAGGCCGTCTGAACAGCTTACTCCCTTGATGGCTTTGGCGCAGAGAGCATCAGGCAGCGTTCCGTGAAGCTCATGGTAGGCTGATTTTAGGGCTCTCGCCGACACTCCTCGGGCTCTAGCCCTCTCAACCTCTTCCGGCCCTTACTGGCCTTCTCTGACACACCTCGGCGAGTACAGAGCTTAGGGCGACACATTCCGTTTACGATGGGCAGCAGGAATTCACAGCAGTGTGTCAAGCCCTCCGGCCTTCTCTCCTTCGGCACGCAGAGGTTTTGCACTTCTTGCAAACACCTCAGCGGAGAGCCCAAAGTATTCCTGAGCTCTTCAACAATGTAGTGCTGCACTAGACTTCAAATATGTCTTCGCTGCGACATACATTAGAGCGTGTAGTCGTTGCTTCTGAAGGTGAGGAACGCTTCCCTAATGGGCTTTCAGGGAGAAACCTGCTGCGAGTGGCCGTCTGCAAGCCCTTGCGATCACATTCGTCAGCGGCTGTGGTGGCAGTCAAGTTCTGACAGCAAATGGAAATATCAGCTCTCCCTGTTTACGAAACGCACCCCTCCGTGTGTCAAAGGCAAAAGTCTACCTTTCCTTCAGAGTCCTCAACCCTGTGAGACAAACATGCTGTGGGTGGCTCCATTCAAAGTGTTTCTCAGGATACCGGGGGAAACTTCCCATTCTAAGAGGGACGAATAGGCTCTGTTTCCTGTCCGGTCAAGTCCATTTCCAGGAACACATCAGAGTCCTTGGTCAAGCGCGTTGTGTGAATGGGCAGAGGAAGAAAGCACTCAGTGCTGGAGAAGGTTAGCTGGCTGACATTGCAGGCACAGTACGCAGCACTCTGTACTTGCACCTTGCCTGTGGCAAATGCATACATACTCTGATGAGGAAGAGACAAGCGGTGCAGGTCCTCTACTGGCTTTCCCACTTATTTGTAGATGACAACAGAGAAGCTTGCCCATGGAACTTGAGACCGGCTTATGTGCAAGTCTACCCAAAATGGAAGAGCCGTTTCCTCCTGCCCCCAGGGACACGTTCCTTACTTTGCCTGGGCAGAGGCTGTGAGGCTTTGTTGATCCAGCTCGTGGGAAACGGATATATAAATTCTGTGAGGACCGAGGATTTCCTTCCCTGCAGCAGCGCCTGTGCTTCCACGTTGCCTTTGGCACACGGTGCCCGAGCGGCGCTCTCAATGAACTGGAAAGAGCCAAATGACAGGAGTGTTAATCACGACGCTTGATGCACCACCCTCACCCTTCACATACATCTTCCCCTCAGAGAAATATCCCTGAAGGGTAGTCGAGTCTTAGGGGGAGAAACAAGTGCCCGCAAACTTAGGGTGAAATGCAGGTTTCACTCTGCCGTCTGAAAGATCTTGCCCTGCACCTGACTGAGATCACGGCGTGTTAGATCCGTACCCAATCGCACATACAATTCCGCTGGTGGGCACACAGAGCTCCGGCAGAGCTCGAAGTTCCCAGAGCACGTGCAATACTCCTGGTGGCTGCAACAAGCAATGTCGTACACAGCACACTTGGACCTTGACTTCCTGTCAAGGAAAGGCCGCAGGGCAGGGTCATTGAATCGAGAGAGGGAAACACTTGGCTGCATTCCTCAGGTGAGACACAGGTCAAACTGTGCCGGCTGAAAAGCTCAGGTTCCCTTTGGGAAGCTCTTCGTTGTAGGCGGGACGGGAAGGCCTTTGCTTGCAGGCTGTGGCCATTGCCAGGCTAGGACGGAGGAAACACCGCCTATCCCAGCACGCTTGTTAGCACGCATGGGAGAGAACTCACGCCCTGTTTCAGTCCCCTGCCAGCCATACATACACGTCAAGGACAGTGTTCCCAGAGATACCTTCCTGTAAATGGGAGAGAGGAAGTTTGACTGGGCACAACTCAGCCTTGGCAGGCCGTCTGAACAGCTTACTCCCTTGATGGCTTTGGCGCTGAGAGCATCAGGCAGCGTTCCGTGAAGCTCATGGTAGGCTGATTTTAGGGCTCTCGCCGACACTCCTCGGGCTCTAGCCCTCTCAACCTCTTCCGGCCCTTACTGGCCTTCTCTGACACACCTCGGCGAGTACAGAGCTTAGGGCGACACATTCCGTTTACGATGGGCAGCAGGAATTCACAGCAGTGTGTCAAGCCCTCCGGCCTTCTCTCCTTCGGCACGCAGAGGTTTTGCACTTCTTGCAAACACCTCAGCGGAGAGCCCAAAGTATTCCTGAGCTCTTCAACAATGTAGTGCTGCACTAGACTTCAAATATGTCTTCGCTGCGAGATACATTAGAGCGTGTAGTCGTTGCTTCTGAAGGTGAGGAACGCTTCCCTAATGGGCTTTCAGGGAGAAACCTGCTGCGAGTGGCCGTCTGCAAGCCCTTGCGATCACATTCGTCAGCGGCTGTGGTGGCAGTCAAGTTCTGACAGCAAATGGAAATATCAGCTCTCCATGTTTACGAAACGCACCCCTCCGTGTGTCAAAGGCAAAAGTCTACCTTTCCTTCAGAGTCCTCAACCCTGTGAGACAAACATGGTGCGGGTGGCTCCATTCAAAGTGTTTCTCAGGATACCGGGGGAAACTTCCCATTCTAAGAGGGACGAATAGGCTCTGTTTCCTGTCCGGTCAAGTCCATTTCCAGGAACACATCAGAGTCCTTGGTCAAGCGCGTTGTGTGAATGGGCAGAGGAAGAAAGCACTCAGTGCTGGAGAAGGTTAGCTGGCTGACATTGCAGGCACAGTACGCAGCACTCTGTACTTGCACCTTGCCTGTGGCAAATGCATACATACTCTGATGAGGAAGAGACAAGCGGTGCAGGTCCTCTACTGGCTTTCCCACTTATTTGTAGATGACAACAGAGAAGCTTGCCCATGGAACTTGAGACCGGCTTATGTGCAAGTCTACCCAAAATGGAAGAGCCGTTTCCTCCTGCCCCCAGGGACACGTTCCGTACTTTGCCTGGGCAGAGGCTGTGAGGCTTTGTTGATCCAGCTCGTGGGAAACGGATATATAAATTCTGTGAGGAACGAGGATTTCCTTCCCTGCAGCAGCGCCTGTGCTTCCACGTTGCCTTTGGCACACGGTGCCCGAGCGGCGCTCTCAATGAACTGGAAAGAGCCAAATGACAGGAGTGTTAATCACGACGCTTGATGCACCACCCTCACCCTTCACATACATCTTCCCCTCAGAGAAATATCCCTGAAGGGTAGTCGAGTCTTAGGGGGAGAAACAAGTGCCCGCAAACTTAGGGTGAAATGCAGGTTTCACTCTGCCGTCTGAAAGATCTTGCCCTGCACCTGACTGAGATCACGGCGTGTTAGATCCGTACCCAATCGCACATACAATTCCGCTGGTGGGCACACAGAGCTCCGGCAGAGCTCGAAGTTCCCAGAGCACGTGCAATACTCCTGGTGGCTGCAACAAGCAATGTCGTACACAGCACACTTGGACCTTGACGTCCTGTCAAGGAAAGGCCGCAGGGCAGGGTCATTGAATCGAGAGAGGGAAACACTTGGCTGCATTCCTCAGGTGAGACACAGGTCAAACTGTGCCGGCTGAAAAGCTCAGGTTCCCTTTGGGAAGCTCTTCGTTGTAGGCGGGACGGGAAGGCCTTTGCTTGCAGGCTGTGGCCATTGCCAGGCTAGGACGGAGGAAACACCGCCTATCCCAGCACGCTTGTTAGCACGCATGGGAGAGAACTCACGCCCTGTTTCAGTCCCCTGCCAGCCATACATACACGTCAAGGACAGTGTTCCCAGAGATACCTTCCTGTAAATGGGAGAGAGGAAGTTTGACTGGGCACAACTCAGCCTTGGCAGGCCGTCTGAACAGCTTACTCCCTTGATGGCTTTGGCGCAGAGAGCATCAGGCAGCGTTCCGTGAAGCTCATGGTAGGCTGATTTTAGGGCTCTCGCCGACACTCCTCGGGCTCTAGCCCTCTCAACCTCTTCCGGCCCTTACTGGCCTTCTCTGACACACCTCGGCGAGTACAGAGCTTAGGGCGACACATTCCGTTTACGATGGGCAGCAGGAATTCACAGCAGTGTGTCAAGCCCTCCGGCCTTCTCTCCTTCGGCACGCAGAGGTTTTGCACTTCTTGCAAACACCTCAGCCGAGAGCCCAAAGTATTCCTGATCTCTTCAACAATGTAGTGCTGCACTAGACTTCAAATATGTCTTCGCTGCGAGATACATTAGAGCGTGTAGTCGTTGCTTCTGAAGGTGAGGAACGCTTCCCTAATGGGCTTTCAGGGAGAAACCTGCTGCGAGTGGCCGTCTGCAAGCCCTTGCGATCACATTCGTCAGCGGCTGTGGTGGCAGTCAAGTTCTGACAGCAAATGGAAATATCAGCTCTCCATGTTTACGAAACGCACCCCTCCGTGTGTCAAAGGCAAAAGTCTACCTTTCCTTCAGAGTCCTCAACCCTGTGAGACAAACATGGTGCGGGTGGCTCCATTCAAAGTGTTTCTCAGGATACCGGGGGAAACTTCCCATTCTAAGAGGGACGAATAGGCTCTGTTTCCTGTCCGGTCAAGTCCATTTCCAGGAACACATCAGAGTCCTTGGTCAAGCGCGTTGTGTGAATGGGCAGAGGAAGAAAGCACTCAGTGCTGGAGAAGGTTAGCTGGCTGACATTGCAGGCACAGTACGCAGCGCTCTGTACTTGCACCTTGCCTGTGGCAAATGCATACATACTCTGATGAGGAAGAGACAAGCGGTGCAGGTCCTCTACTGGCTTTCCCACTTATTTGTAGATGACAACAGAGAAGCTTGCCCATGGAACTTGAGACCGGCTTATGTGCAAGTCTACCCAAAATGGAAGAGCCGTTTCCTCCTGCCCCCAGGGACACGTTCCGTACTTTGCCTGGGCAGAGGCTGTGAGGCTTTGTTGATCCAGCTCGTGGGAAACGGATATATAAATTCTGTGAGGAACGAGGATTTCCTTCCCTGCAGCAGCGCCTGTGCTTCCACGTTGCCTTTGGCACACGGTGCCCGAGCGGCGCTCTCAATGAACTGGAAAGAGCCAAATGACAGGAGTGTTAATCACGACGCTTGATGCACCACCCTCACCCTTCACATACATCTTCCCCTCAGAGAAATATCCCTGAAGGGTAGTCGAGTCTTAGGGGGAGAAACAAGTGCCCGCAAACTTAGGGTGAAATGCAGGTTTCACTCTGCCGTCTGAAAGATCTTGCCCTGCACCTGACTGAGATCACGGCGTGTTAGATCCGTACCCAATCGCACATACAATTCCGCTGGTGGGCACACAGAGCTCCGGCAGAGCTCGAAGTTCCCAGAGCACGTGCAATACTCCTGGTGGCTGCAACAAGCAATGTCGTACACAGCACACTTGGACCTTGACTTCCTGTCAAGGAAAGGCCGCAGGGCAGGGTCATTGAATCGAGAGAGGGAAACACTTGGCTGCATTCCTCAGGTGAGACACAGGTCAAACTGTGCCGGCTGAAAAGCTCAGGTTCCCTTTGGGAAGCTCTTCGTTGTAGGCGGGACGGGAAGGCCTTTGCTTGCAGGCTGTGGCCATTGCCAGGCTAGGACGGAGGAAACACCGCCTATCCCAGCACGCTTGTTAGCACGCATGGGAGAGAACTCACGCCCTGTTTCAGTCCCCTGCCAGCCATACATACACGTCAAGGACAGTGTTCCCAGAGATACCTTCCTGTAAATGGGAGAGAGGAAGTTTGACTGGGCACAACTCAGCCTTGGCAGGCCGTCTGAACAGCTTACTCCCTTGATGGCTTTGGCGCAGAGAGCATCAGGCAGCGTTCCGTGAAGCTCATGGTAGGCTGATTTTAGGGCTCTCGCCGACACTCCTCGGGCTCTAGCCCTCTCAACCTCTTCCGGCCCTTACTGGCCTTCTCTGACACACCTCGGCGAGTACAGAGCTTAGGGCGACACATTCCGTTTACGATGGGCAGCAGGAATTCACAGCAGTGTGTCAAGCCCTCCGGCCTTCTCTCCTTCGGCACGCAGAGGTTTTGCACTTCTTGCAAACACCTCAGCCGAGAGCCCAAAGTATTCCTGATCTCTTCAACAATGTAGTGCTGCACTAGACTTCAAATATGTCTTCGCTGCGAGATACATTAGAGCGTGTAGTCGTTGCTTCTGAAGGTGAGGAACGCTTCCCTAATGGGCTTTCAGGGAGAAACCTGCTGCGAGTGGCCGTCTGCAAGCCCTTGCGATCACATTCGTCAGCGGCTGTGGTGGCAGTCAAGTTCTGACAGAAAATGGAAATATCAGCTCTCCATGTTTACGAAACGCACCCCTCCGTGTGTCAAAGGCAAAAGTCTACCTTTCCTTCAGAGTCCTCAACCCTGTGAGACAAACATGGTGCGGGTGGCTCCATTCAAAGTGTTTCTCAGGATACCGGGGGAAACCTCCCATTCTAAGAGGGACGAATAGGCTCTGTTTCCTGTCCGGTCAAGTCCATTTCCAGGAACACATCAGAGTCCTTGGTCAAGCGCGTTGTGTGAATGGGCAGAGGAAGAAAGCACTCAGTGCTGGAGAAGGTTAGCTGGCTGACATTGCAGGCACAGTACGCAGCACTCTGTACTTGCACCTTGCCTGTGGCAAATGCATACATACTCTGATGAGGAAGAGACAAGCGGTGCAGGTCCTCTACTGGCTTTCCCACTTATTTGTAGATGACAACAGAGAAGCTTGCCCATGGAACTTGAGACCGGCTTATGTGCAAGTCTACCCAAAATGGAAGAGCCGTTTCCTCCTGCCCCCAGGGACACGTTCCGTACTTTGCCTGGGCAGAGGCTGTGAGGCTTTGTTGATCCAGCTCGTGGGAAACGGATATATAAATTCTGTGAGGAACGAGGATTTCCTTCCCTGCAGCAGCGCCTGTGCTTCCACGTTGCCTTTGGCACACGGTGCCCGAGCGGCGCTCTCAATGAACTGGAAAGAGCCAAATGACAGGAGTGTTAATCACGACGCTTGATGCACCACCCTCACCCTTCACATACATCTTCCCCTCAGAGAAATATCCCTGAAGGGTAGTCGAGTCTTAGGGGGAGAAACAAGTGCCCGCAAACTTAGGGTGAAATGCAGGTTTCACTCTGCCGTCTGAAAGATCTTGCCCTGCACCTGACTGAGATCACGGCGTGTTAGATCCGTACCCAATCGCACATACAATTCCGCTGGTGGGCACACAGAGCTCCGGCAGAGCTCGAAGTTCCCAGAGCACGTGCAATACTCCTGGTGGCTGCAACAAGCAATGTCGTACACAGCACACTTGGACCTTGACTTCCTGTCAAGGAAAGGCCGCAGGGCAGGGTCATTGAATCGAGAGAGGGAAACACTTGGCTGCATTCCTCAGGTGAGACACAGGTCAAACTGTGCCGGCTGAAAAGCTCAGGTTCCCTTTGGGAAGCTCTTCGTTGTAGGCGGGACGGGAAGGCCTTTGCTTGCAGGCTGTGGCCATTGCCAGGCTAGGACGGAGGAAACACCGCCTATCCCAGCACGCTTGTTAGCACGCATGGGAGAGAACTCACGCCCTGTTTCAGTCCCCTGCCAGCCATACATACACGTCAAGGACAGTGTTCCCAGAGATACCTTCCTGTAAATGGGAGAGAGGAAGTTTGACTGGGCACAACTCAGCCTTGGCAGGCCGTCTGAACAGCTTACTCCCTTGATGGCTTTGGCGCAGAGAGCATCAGGCAGCGTTCCGTGAAGCTCATGGTAGGCTGATTTTAGGGCTCTCGCCGACACTCCTCGGGCTCTAGCCCTCTCAACCTCTTCCGGCCCTTACTGGCCTTCTCTGACACACCTCGGCGAGTACAGAGCTTAGGGCGACACATTCCGTTTACGATGGGCAGCAGGAATTCACAGCAGTGTGTCAAGCCCTCCGGCCTTCTCTCCTTCGGCACGCAGAGGTTTTGCACTTCTTGCAAACACCTCAGCCGAGAGCCCAAAGTATTCCTGATCTCTTCAACAATGTAGTGCTGCACTAGACTTCAAATATGTCTTCGCTGCGAGATACATTAGAGCGTGTAGTCGTTGCTTCTGAAGGTGAGGAACGCTTCCCTAATGGGCTTTCAGGGAGAAACCTGCTGCGAGTGGCCGTCTGCAAGCCCTTGCGATCACATTCGTCAGCGGCTGTGGTGGCAGTCAAGTTCTGACAGCAAATGGAAATATCAGCTCTCCATGTTTACGAAACGCACCCCTCCGTGTGTCAAAGGCAAAAGTCTACCTTTCCTTCAGAGTCCTCAACCCTGTGAGACAAACATGGTGCGGGTGGCTCCATTCAAAGTGTTTCTCAGGATACCGGGGGAAACCTCCCATTCTAAGAGGGACGAATAGGCTCTGTTTCCTGTCCGGTCAAGTCCATTTCCAGGAACACATCAGAGTCCTTGGTCAAGCGCGTTGTGTGAATGGGCAGAGGAAGAAAGCACTCAGTGCTGGAGAAGGTTAGCTGGCTGACATTGCAGGCACAGTACGCAGCACTCTGTACTTGCACCTTGCCTGTGGCAAATGCATACATACTCTGATGAGGAAGAGACAAGCGGTGCAGGTCCTCTACTGGCTTTCCCACTTATTTGTAGATGACAACAGAGAAGCTTGCCCATGGAACTTGAGACCGGCTTATGTGCAAGTCTACCCAAAATGGAAGAGCCGTTTCCTCCTGCCCCCAGGGACACGTTCCGTACTTTGCCTGGGCAGAGGCTGTGAGGCTTTGTTGATCCAGCTCGTGGGAAACGGATATATAAATTCTGTGAGGAACGAGGATTTCCTTCCCTGCAGCAGCGCCTGTGCTTCCACGTTGCCTTTGGCACACGGTGCCCGAGCGGCGCTCTCAATGAACTGGAAAGAGCCAAATGACAGGAGTGTTAATCACGACGCTTGATGCACCACCCTCACCCTTCACATACATCTTCCCCTCAGAGAAATATCCCTGAAGGGTAGTCGAGTCTTAGGGGGAGAAACAAGTGCCCGCAAACTTAGGGTGAAATGCAGGTTTCACTCTGCCGTCTGAAAGATCTTGCCCTGCACCTGACTGAGATCACGGCGTGTTAGATCCGTACCCAATCGCACATACAATTCCGCTGGTGGGCACACAGAGCTCCGGCAGAGCTCGAAGTTCCCAGAGCACGTGCAATACTCCTGGTGGCTGCAACAAGCAATGTCGTACACAGCACACTTGGACCTTGACTTCCTGTCAAGGAAAGGCCGCAGGGCAGGGTCATTGAATCGAGAGAGGGAAACACTTGGCTGCATTCCTCAGGTGAGACACAGGTCAAACTGTGCCGGCTGAAAAGCTCAGGTTCCCTTTGGGAAGCTCTTCGTTGTAGGCGGGACGGGAAGGCCTTTGCTTGCAGGCTGTGGCCATTGCCAGGCTAGGACGGAGGAAACACCGCCTATCCCAGCACGCTTGTTAGCACGCATGGGAGAGAACTCACGCCCTGTTTCAGTCCCCTGCCAGCCATACATACACGTCAAGGACAGTGTTCCCAGAGATACCTTCCTGTAAATGGGAGAGAGGAAGTTTGACTGGGCACAACTCAGCCTTGGCAGGCCGTCTGAACAGCTTACTCCCTTGATGGCTTTGGCGCAGAGAGCATCACGCAGCGTTCCGTGAAGCTCATGGTAGGCTGATTTTAGGGCTCTCGCCGACACTCCTCGGGCTCTAGCCCTCTCAACCTCTTCCGGCCCTTACTGGCCTTCTCTGACACACCTCGGCGAGTACAGAGCTTAGGGCGACACATTCCGTTTACGATGGGCAGCAGGAATTCACAGCAGTGTGTCAAGCCCTCCGGCCTTCTCTCCTTCGGCACGCAGAGGTTTTGCACTTCTTGCAAACACCTCAGCCGAGAGCCCAAAGTATTCCTGATCTCTTCAACAATGTAGTGCTGCACTAGACTTCAAATATGTCTTCGCTGCGAGATACATTAGAGCGTGTAGTCGTTGCTTCTGAAGGTGAGGAACGCTTCCCTAATGGGCTTTCAGGGAGAAACCTGCTGCGAGTGGCCGTCTGCAAGCCCTTGCGATCACATTCGTCAGCGGCTGTGGTGGCAGTCAAGTTCTGACAGCAAATGGAAATATCAGCTCTCCATGTTTACGAAACGCACCCCTCCGTGTGTCAAAGGCAAAAGTCTACCTTTCCTTCAGAGTCCTCAACCCTGTGAGACAAACATGGTGCGGGTGGCTCCATTCAAAGTGTTTCTCAGGATACCGGGGGAAACCTCCCATTCTAAGAGGGACGAATAGGCTCTGTTTCCTGTCCGGTCAAGTCCATTTCCAGGAACACATCAGAGTCCTTGGTCAAGCGCGTTGTGTGAATGGGCAGAGGAAGAAAGCACTCAGTGCTGGAGAAGGTTAGCTGGCTGACATTGCAGGCACAGTACGCAGCACTCTGTACTTGCACCTTGCCTGTGGCAAATGCATACATACTCTGATGAGGAAGAGACAAGCGGTGCAGGTCCTCTACTGGCTTTCCCACTTATTTGTAGATGACAACAGAGAAGCTTGCCCATGGAACTTGAGACCGGCTTATGTGCAAGTCTACCCAAAATGGAAGAGCCGTTTCCTCCTGCCCCCAGGGACACGTTCCGTACTTTGCCTGGGCAGAGGCTGTGAGGCTTTGTTGATCCAGCTCGTGGGAAACGGATATATAAATTCTGTGAGGAACGAGGATTTCCTTCCCTGCAGCAGCGCCTGTGCTTCCACGTTGCCTTTGGCACACGGTGCCCGAGCGGCGCTCTCAATGAACTGGAAAGAGCCAAATGACAGGAGTGTTAATCACGACGCTTGATGCACCACCCTCACCCTTCACATACATCTTCCCCTCAGAGAAATATCCCTGAAGGGTAGTCGAGTCTTAGGGGGAGAAACAAGTGCCCGCAAACTTAGGGTGAAATGCAGGTTTCACTCTGCCGTCTGAAAGATCTTGCCCTGCACCTGACTGAGATCACGGCGTGTTAGATCCGTACCCAATCGCACATACAATTCCGCTGGTGGGCACACAGAGCTCCGGCAGAGCTCGAAGTTCCCAGAGCACGTGCAATACTCCTGGTGGCTGCAACAAGCAATGTCGTACACAGCACACTTGGACCTTGACTTCCTGTCAAGGAAAGGCCGCAGGGCAGGGTCATTGAATCGAGAGAGGGAAACACTTGGCTGCATTCCTCAGGTGAGACACAGGTCAAACTGTGCCGGCTGAAAAGCTCAGGTTCCCTTTGGGAAGCTCTTCGTTGTAGGCGGGACGGGAAGGCCTTTGCTTGCAGGCTGTGGCCATTGCCAGGCTAGGACGGAGGAAACACCGCCTATCCCAGCACGCTTGTTAGCACGCATGGGAGAGAACTCACGCCCTGTTTCAGTCCCCTGCCAGCCATACATACACGTCAAGGACAGTGTTCCCAGAGATACCTTCCTGTAAATGGGAGAGAGGAAGTTTGACTGGGCACAACTCAGCCTTGGCAGGCCGTCTGAACAGCTTACTCCCTTGATGGCTTTGGCGCAGAGAGCATCACGCAGCGTTCCGTGAAGCTCATGGTAGGCTGATTTTAGGGCTCTCGCCGACACTCCTCGGGCTCTAGCCCTCTCAACCTCTTCCGGCCCTTACTGGCCTTCTCTGACACACCTCGGCGAGTACAGAGCTTAGGGCGACACATTCCGTTTACGATGGGCAGCAGGAATTCACAGCAGTGTGTCAAGCCCTCCGGCCTTCTCTCCTTCGGCACGCAGAGGTTTTGCACTTCTTGCAAACACCTCAGCCGAGAGCCCAAAGTATTCCTGATCTCTTCAACAATGTAGTGCTGCACTAGACTTCAAATATGTCTTCGCTGCGAGATACATTAGAGCGTGTAGTCGTTGCTTCTGAAGGTGAGGAACGCTTCCCTAATGGGCTTTCAGGGAGAAACCTGCTGCGAGTGGCCGTCTGCAAGCCCTTGCGATCACATTCGTCAGCGGCTGTGGTGGCAGTCAAGTTCTGACAGCAAATGGAAATATCAGCTCTCCATGTTTACGAAACGCACCCCTCCGTGTGTCAAAGGCAAAAGTCTACCTTTCCTTCAGAGTCCTCAACCCTGTGAGACAAACATGGTGCGGGTGGCTCCATTCAAAGTGTTTCTCAGGATACCGGGGGAAACTTCCCATTCTAAGAGGGACGAATAGGCTCTGTTTCCTGTCCGGTCAAGTCCATTTCCAGGAACACATCAGAGTCCTTGGTCAAGCGCGTTGTGTGAATGGGCAGAGGAAGAAAGCACTCAGTGCTGGAGAAGGTTAGCTGGCTGACATTGCAGGCACAGTACGCAGCACTCTGTACTTGCACCTTGCCTGTGGCAAATGCATACATACTCTGATGAGGAAGAGACAAGCGGTGCAGGTCCTCTACTGGCTTTCCCACTTATTTGTAGATGACAACAGAGAAGCTTGCCCATGGAACTTGAGACCGGCTTATGTGCAAGTCTACCCAAAATGGAAGAGCCGTTTCCTCCTGCCCCCAGGGACACGTTCCGTACTTTGCCTGGGCAGAGGCTGTGAGGCTTTGTTGATCCAGCTCGTGGGAAACGGATATATAAATTCTGTGAGGAACGAGGATTTCCTTCCCTGCAGCAGTGCCTGTGCTTCCACGTTGCCTTTGGCACACGGTGCCCGAGCGGCGCTCTCAATGAACTGGAAAGAGCCAAATGACAGGAGTGTTAATCACGACGCTTGATGCACCACCCTCACCCTTCACATACATCTTCCCCTCAGAGAAATATCCCTGAAGGGTAGTCGAGTCTTAGGGGGAGAAACAAGTGCCCGCAAACTTAGGGTGAAATGCAGGTTTCACTCTGCCGTCTGAAAGATCTTGCCCTGCACCTGACTGAGATCACGGCGTGTTAGATCCGTACCCAATCGCACATACAATTCCGCTGGTGGGCACACAGAGCTCCGGCAGAGCTCGAAGTTCCCAGAGCACGTGCAATACTCCTGGTGGCTGCAACAAGCAATGTCGTACACAGCACACTTGGACCTTGACTTCCTGTCAAGGAAAGGCCGCAGGGCAGGGTCATTGAATCGAGAGAGGGAAACACTTGGCTGCATTCCTCAGGTGAGACACAGGTCAAACTGTGCCGGCTGAAAAGCTCAGGTTCCCTTTGGGAAGCTCTTCGTTGTAGGCGGGACGGGAAGGCCTTTGCTTGCAGGCTGTGGCCATTGCCAGGCTAGGACGGAGGAAACACCGCCTATCCCAGCACGCTTGTTAGCACGCATGGGAGAGAACTCACGCCCTGTTTCAGTCCCCTGCCAGCCATACATACACGTCAAGGACAGTGTTCCCAGAGATACCTTCCTGTAAATGGGAGAGAGGAAGTTTGACTGGGCACAACTCAGCCTTGGCAGGCCGTCTGAACAGCTTACTCCCTTGATGGCTTTGGCGCAGAGAGCATCACGCAGCGTTCCGTGAAGCTCATGGTAGGCTGATTTTAGGGCTCTCGCCGACACTCCTCGGGCTCTAGCCCTCTCAACCTCTTCCGGCCCTTACTGGCCTTCTCTGACACACCTCGGCGAGTACAGAGCTTAGGGCGACACATTCCGTTTACGATGGGCAGCAGGAATTCACAGCAGTGTGTCAAGCCCTCCGGCCTTCTCTCCTTCGGCACGCAGAGGTTTTGCACTTCTTGCAAACACCTCAGCCGAGAGCCCAAAGTATTCCTGATCTCTTCAACAATGTAGTGCTGCACTAGACTTCAAATATGTCTTCGCTGCGAGATACATTAGAGCGTGTAGTCGTTGCTTCTGAAGGTGAGGAACGCTTCCCTAATGGGCTTTCAGGGAGAAACCTGCTGCGAGTGGCCGTCTGCAAGCCCTTGCGATCACATTCGTCAGCGGCTGTGGTGGCAGTCAAGTTCTGACAGCAAATGGAAATATCAGCTCTCCATGTTTACGAAACGCACCCCTCCGTGTGTCAAAGGCAAAAGTCTACCTTTCCTTCAGAGTCCTCAACCCTGTGAGACAAACATGGTGCGGGTGGCTCCATTCAAAGTGTTTCTCAGGATACCGGGGGAAACTTCCCATTCTAAGAGGGACGAATAGGCTCTGTTTCCTGTCCGGTCAAGTCCATTTCCAGGAACACATCAGAGTCCTTGGTCAAGCGCGTTGTGTGAATGGGCAGAGGAAGAAAGCACTCAGTGCTGGAGAAGGTTAGCTGGCTGACATTGCAGGCACAGTACGCAGCACTCTGTACTTGCACCTTGCCTGTGGCAAATGCATACATACTCTGATGAGGAAGAGACAAGCGGTGCAGGTCCTCTACTGGCTTTCCCACTTATTTGTAGATGACAACAGAGAAGCTTGCCCATGGAACTTGAGACCGGCTTATGTGCAAGTCTACCCAAAATGGAAGAGCCGTTTCCTCCTGCCCCCAGGGACACGTTCCGTACTTTGCCTGGGCAGAGGCTGTGAGGCTTTGTTGATCCAGCTCGTGGGAAACGGATATATAAATTCTGTGAGGAACGAGGATTTCCTTCCCTGCAGCAGCGCCTGTGCTTCCACGTTGCCTTTGGCACACGGTGCCCGAGCGGCGCTCTCAATGAACTGGAAAGAGCCAAATGACAGGAGTGTTAATCACGACGCTTGATGCACCACCCTCACCCTTCACATACATCTTCCCCTCAGAGAAATATCCCTGAAGGGTAGTCGAGTCTTAGGGGGAGAAACAAGTGCCCGCAAACTTAGGGTGAAATGCAGGTTTCACTCTGCCGTCTGAAAGATCTTGCCCTGCACCTGACTGAGATCACGGCGTGTTAGATCCGTACCCAATCGCACATACAATTCCGCTGGTGGGCACACAGAGCTCCGGCAGAGCTCGAAGTTCCCAGAGCACGTGCAATACTCCTGGTGGCTGCAACAAGCAATGTCGTACACAGCACACTTGGACCTTGACTTCCTGTCAAGGAAAGGCCGCAGGGCAGGGTCATTGAATCGAGAGAGGGAAACACTTGGCTGCATTCCTCAGGTGAGACACAGGTCAAACTGTGCCGGCTGAAAAGCTCAGGTTCCCTTTGGGAAGCTCTTCGTTGTAGGCGGGACGGGAAGGCCTTTGCTTGCAGGCTGTGGCCATTGCCAGGCTAGGACGGAGGAAACACCGCCTATCCCAGCACGCTTGTTAGCACGCATGGGAGAGAACTCACGCCCTGTTTCAGTCCCCTGCCAGCCATACATACACGTCAAGGACAGTGTTCCCAGAGATACCTTCCTGTAAATGGGAGAGAGGAAGTTTGACTGGGCACAACTCAGCCTTGGCAGGCCGTCTGAACAGCTTACTCCCTTGATGGCTTTGGCGCAGAGAGCATCAGGCAGCGTTCCGTGAAGCTCATGGTAGGCTGATTTTAGGGCTCTCGCCGACACTCCTCGGGCTCTAGCCCTCTCAACCTCTTCCGGCCCTTACTGGCCTTCTCTGACACACCTCGGCGAGTACAGAGCTTAGGGCGACACATTCCGTTTACGATGGGCAGCAGGAATTCACAGCAGTGTGTCAAGCCCTCCGGCCTTCTCTCCTTCGGCACGCAGAGGTTTTGCACTTCTTGCAAACACCTCAGCGGAGAGCCCAAAGTATTCCTGATCTCTTCAACAATGTAGTGCTGCACTAGACTTCAAATATGTCTTCGCTGCGAGATACATTAGAGCGTGTAGTCGTTGCTTCTGAAGGTGAGGAACGCTTCCCTAATGGGCTTTCAGGGAGAAACCTGCTGCGAGTGGCCGTCTGCAAGCCCTTGCGATCACATTCGTCAGCGGCTGTGGTGGCAGTCAAGTTCTGACAGCAAATGGAAATATCAGCTCTCCATGTTTACGAAACGCACCCCTCCGTGTGTCAAAGGCAAAAGTCTACCTTTCCTTCAGAGTCCTCAACCCTGTGAGACAAACATGGTGCGGGTGGCTCCATTCAAAGTGTTTCTCAGGATACCGGGGGAAACTTCCCATTCTAAGAGGGACGAATAGGCTCTGTTTCCTGTCCGGTCAAGTCCATTTCCAGGAACACATCAGAGTCCTTGGTCAAGCGCGTTGTGTGAATGGGCAGAGGAAGAAAGCACTCAGTGCTGGAGAAGGTTAGCTGGCTGACATTGCAGGCACAGTACGCAGCACTCTGTACTTGCACCTTGCCTGTGGCAAATGCATACATACTCTGATGAGGAAGAGACAAGCGGTGCAGGTCCTCTACTGGCTTTCCCACTTATTTGTAGATGACAACAGAGAAGCTTGCCCATGGAACTTGAGACCGGCTTATGTGCAAGTCTACCCAAAATGGAAGAGCCGTTTCCTCCTGCCCCCAGGGACACGTTCCGTACTTTGCCTGGGCAGAGGCTGTGAGGCTTTGTTGATCCAGCTCGTGGGAAACGGATATATAAATTCTGTGAGGAACGAGGATTTCCTTCCCTGCAGCAGTGCCTGTGCTTCCACGTTGCCTTTGGCACACGGTGCCCGAGCGGCGCTCTCAATGAACTGGAAAGAGCCAAATGACAGGAGTGTTAATCACGACGCTTGATGCACCACCCTCACCCTTCACATACATCTTCCCCTCAGAGAAATATCCCTGAAGGGTAGTCGAGTCTTAGGGGGAGAAACAAGTGCCCGCAAACTTAGGGTGAAATGCAGGTTTCACTCTGCCGTCTGAAAGATCTTGCCCTGCACCTGACTGAGATCACGGCGTGTTAGATCCGTACCCAATCGCACATACAATTCCGCTGGTGGGCACACAGAGCTCCGGCAGAGCTCGAAGTTCCCAGAGCACGTGCAATACTCCTGGTGGCTGCAACAAGCAATGTCGTACACAGCACACTTGGACCTTGACTTCCTGTCAAGGAAAGGCCGCAGGGCAGGGTCATTGAATCGAGAGAGGGAAACACTTGGCTGCATTCCTCAGGTGAGACACAGGTCAAACTGTGCCGGCTGAAAAGCTCAGGTTCCCTTTGGGAAGCTCTTCGTTGTAGGCGGGACGGGAAGGCCTTTGCTTGCAGGCTGTGGCCATTGCCAGGCTAGGACGGAGGAAACACCGCCTATCCCAGCACGCTTGTTAGCACGCATGGGAGAGAACTCACGCCCTGTTTCAGTCCCCTGCCAGCCATACATACACGTCAAGGACAGTGTTCCCAGAGATACCTTCCTGTAAATGGGAGAGAGGAAGTTTGACTGGGCACAACTCAGCCTTGGCAGGCCGTCTGAACAGCTTACTCCCTTGATGGCTTTGGCGCAGAGAGCATCAGGCAGCGTTCCGTGAAGCTCATGGTAGGCTGATTTTAGGGCTCTCGCCGACACTCCTCGGGCTCTAGCCCTCTCAACCTCTTCCGGCCCTTACTGGCCTTCTCTGACACACCTCGGCGAGTACAGAGCTTAGGGCGACACATTCCGTTTACGATGGGCAGCAGGAATTCACAGCAGTGTGTCAAGCCCTCCGGCCTTCTCTCCTTCGGCACGCAGAGGTTTTGCACTTCTTGCAAACACCTCAGCCGAGAGCCCAAAGTATTCCTGATCTCTTCAACAATGTAGTGCTGCACTAGACTTCAAATATGTCTTCGCTGCGAGATACATTAGAGCGTGTAGTCGTTGCTTCTGAAGGTGAGGAACGCTTCCCTAATGGGCTTTCAGGGAGAAACCTGCTGCGAGTGGCCGTCTGCAAGCCCTTGCGATCACATTCGTCAGCGGCTGTGGTGGCAGTCAAGTTCTGACAGCAAATGGAAATATCAGCTCTCCATGTTTACGAAACGCACCCCTCCGTGTGTCAAAGGCAAAAGTCTACCTTTCCTTCAGAGTCCTCAACCCTGTGAGACAAACATGGTGCGGGTGGCTCCATTCAAAGTGTTTCTCAGGATACCGGGGGAAACTTCCCATTCTAAGAGGGACGAATAGGCTCTGTTTCCTGTCCGGTCAAGTCCATTTCCAGGAACACATCAGAGTCCTTGGTCAAGCGCGTTGTGTGAATGGGCAGAGGAAGAAAGCACTCAGTGCTGGAGAAGGTTAGCTGGCTGACATTGCAGGCACAGTACGCAGCACTCTGTACTTGCACCTTGCCTGTGGCAAATGCATACATACTCTGATGAGGAAGAGACAAGCGGTGCAGGTCCTCTACTGGCTTTCCCACTTATTTGTAGATGACAACAGAGAAGCTTGCCCATGGAACTTGAGACCGGCTTATGTGCAAGTCTACCCAAAATGGAAGAGCCGTTTCCTCCTGCCCCCAGGGACACGTTCCGTACTTTGCCTGGGCAGAGGCTGTGAGGCTTTGTTGATCCAGCTCGTGGGAAACGGATATATAAATTCTGTGAGGAACGAGGATTTCCTTCCCTGCAGCAGCGCCTGTGCTTCCACGTTGCCTTTGGCACACGGTGCCCGAGCGGCGCTCTCAATGAACTGGAAAGAGCCAAATGACAGGAGTGTTAATCACGACGCTTGATGCACCACCCTCACCCTTCACATACATCTTCCCCTCAGAGAAATATCCCTGAAGGGTAGTCGAGTCTTAGGGGGAGAAACAAGTGCCCGCAAACTTAGGGTGAAATGCAGGTTTCACTCTGCCGTCTGAAAGATCTTGCCCTGCACCTGACTGAGATCACGGCGTGTTAGATCCGTACCCAATCGCACATACAATTCCGCTGGTGGGCACACAGAGCTCCGGCAGAGCTCGAAGTTCCCAGAGCACGTGCAATACTCCTGGTGGCTGCAACAAGCAATGTCGTACACAGCACACTTGGACCTTGACTTCCTGTCAAGGAAAGGCCGCAGGGCAGGGTCATTGAATCGAGAGAGGGAAACACTTGGCTGCATTCCTCAGGTGAGACACAGGTCAAACTGTGCCGGCTGAAAAGCTCAGGTTCCCTTTGGGAAGCTCTTCGTTGTAGGCGGGACGGGAAGGCCTTTGCTTGCAGGCTGTGGCCATTGCCAGGCTAGGACGGAGGAAACACCGCCTATCCCAGCACGCTTGTTAGCACGCATGGGAGAGAACTCACGCCCTGTTTCAGTCCCCTGCCAGCCATACATACACGTCAAGGACAGTGTTCCCAGAGATACCTTCCTGTAAATGGGAGAGAGGAAGTTTGACTGGGCACAACTCAGCCTTGGCAGGCCGTCTGAACAGCTTACTCCCTTGATGGCTTTGGCGCAGAGAGCATCAGGCAGCGTTCCGTGAAGCTCATGGTAGGCTGATTTTAGGGCTCTCGCCGACACTCCTCGGGCTCTAGCCCTCTCAACCTCTTCCGGCCCTTACTGGCCTTCTCTGACACACCTCGGCGAGTACAGAGCTTAGGGCGACACATTCCGTTTACGATGGGCAGCAGGAATTCACAGCAGTGTGTCAAGCCCTCCGGCCTTCTCTCCTTCGGCACGCAGAGGTTTTGCACTTCTTGCAAACACCTCAGCCGAGAGCCCAAAGTATTCCTGAGCTCTTCAACAATGTAGTGCTGCACTAGACTTCAAATATGTCTTCGCTGCGAGATACATTAGAGCGTGTAGTCGTTGCTTCTGAAGGTGAGGAACGCTTCCCTAATGGGCTTTCAGGGAGAAACCTGCTGCGAGTGGCCGTCTGCAAGCCCTTGCGATCACATTCGTCAGCGGCTGTGGTGGCAGTCAAGTTCTGACAGCAAATGGAAATATCAGCTCTCCATGTTTACGAAACGCACCCCTCCGTGTGTCAAAGGCAAAAGTCTACCTTTCCTTCAGAGTCCTCAACCCTGTGAGACAAACATGGTGCGGGTGGCTCCATTCAAAGTGTTTCTCAGGATACCGGGGGAAACTTCCCATTCTAAGAGGGACGAATAGGCTCTGTTTCCTGTCCGGTCAAGTCCATTTCCAGGAACACATCAGAGTCCTTGGTCAAGCGCGTTGTGTGAATGGGCAGAGGAAGAAAGCACTCAGTGCTGGAGAAGGTTAGCTGGCTGACATTGCAGGCACAGTACGCAGCACTCTGTACTTGCACCTTGCCTGTGGCAAATGCATACATACTCTGATGAGGAAGAGACAAGCGGTGCAGGTCCTCTACTGGCTTTCCCACTTATTTGTAGATGACAACAGAGAAGCTTGCCCATGGAACTTGAGACCGGCTTATGTGCAAGTCTACCCAAAATGGAAGAGCCGTTTCCTCCTGCCCCCAGGGACACGTTCCGTACTTTGCCTGGGCAGAGGCTGTGAGGCTTTGTTGATCCAGCTCGTGGGAAACGGATATATAAATTCTGTGAGGAACGAGGATTTCCTTCCCTGCAGCAGCGCCTGTGCTTCCACGTTGCCTTTGGCACACGGTGCCCGAGCGGCGCTCTCAATGAACTGGAAAGAGCCAAATGACAGGAGTGTTAATCACGACGCTTGATGCACCACCCTCACCCTTCACATACATCTTCCCCTCAGAGAAATATCCCTGAAGGGTAGTCGAGTCTTAGGGGGAGAAACAAGTGCCCGCAAACTTAGGGTGAAATGCAGGTTTCACTCTGCCGTCTGAAAGATCTTGCCCTGCACCTGACTGAGATCACGGCGTGTTAGATCCGTACCCAATCGCACATACAATTCCGCTGGTGGGCACACAGAGCTCCGGCAGAGCTCGAAGTTCCCAGAGCACGTGCAATACTCCTGGTGGCTGCAACAAGCAATGTCGTACACAGCACACTTGGACCTTGACTTCCTGTCAAGGAAAGGCCGCAGGGCAGGGTCATTGAATCGAGAGAGGGAAACACTTGGCTGCATTCCTCAGGTGAGACACAGGTCAAACTGTGCCGGCTGAAAAGCTCAGGTTCCCTTTGGGAAGCTCTTCGTTGTAGGCGGGACGGGAAGGCCTTTGCTTGCAGGCTGTGGCCATTGCCAGGCTAGGACGGAGGAAACACCGCCTATCCCAGCACGCTTGTTAGCACGCATGGGAGAGAACTCACGCCCTGTTTCAGTCCCCTGCCAGCCATACATACACGTCAAGGACAGTGTTCCCAGAGATACCTTCCTGTAAATGGGAGAGAGGAAGTTTGACTGGGCACAACTCAGCCTTGGCAGGCCGTCTGAACAGCTTACTCCCTTGATGGCTTTGGCGCAGAGAGCATCAGGCAGCGTTCCGTGAAGCTCATGGTAGGCTGATTTTAGGGCTCTCGCCGACACTCCTCGGGCTCTAGCCCTCTCAACCTCTTCCGGCCCTTACTGGCCTTCTCTGACACACCTCGGCGAGTACAGAGCTTAGGGCGACACATTCCGTTTACGATGGGCAGCAGGAATTCACAGCAGTGTGTCAAGCCCTCCGGCCTTCTCTCCTTCGGCACGCAGAGGTTTTGCACTTCTTGCAAACACCTCAGCCGAGAGCCCAAAGTATTCCTGAGCTCTTCAACAATGTAGTGCTGCACTAGACTTCAAATATGTCTTCGCTGCGAGATACATTAGAGCGTGTAGTCGTTGCTTCTGAAGGTGAGGAACGCTTCCCTAATGGGCTTTCAGGGAGAAACCTGCTGCGAGTGGCCGTCTGCAAGCCCTTGCGATCACATTCGTCAGCGGCTGTGGTGGCAGTCAAGTTCTGACAGCAAATGGAAATATCAGCTCTCCATGTTTACGAAACGCACCCCTCCGTGTGTCAAAGGCAAAAGTCTACCTTTCCTTCAGAGTCCTCAACCCTGTGAGACAAACATGGTGCGGGTGGCTCCATTCAAAGTGTTTCTCAGGATACCGGGGGAAACTTCCCATTCTAAGAGGGACGAATAGGCTCTGTTTCCTGTCCGGTCAAGTCCATTTCCAGGAACACATCAGAGTCCTTGGTCAAGCGCGTTGTGTGAATGGGCAGAGGAAGAAAGCACTCAGTGCTGGAGAAGGTTAGCTGGCTGACATTGCAGGCACAGTACGCAGCACTCTGTACTTGCACCTTGCCTGTGGCAAATGCATACATACTCTGATGAGGAAGAGACAAGCGGTGCAGGTCCTCTACTGGCTTTCCCACTTATTTGTAGATGACAACAGAGAAGCTTGCCCATGGAACTTGAGACCGGCTTATGTGCAAGTCTACCCAAAATGGAAGAGCCGTTTCCTCCTGCCCCCAGGGACACGTTCCGTACTTTGCCTGGGCAGAGGCTGTGAGGCTTTGTTGATCCAGCTCGTGGGAAACGGATATATAAATTCTGTGAGGAACGAGGATTTCCTTCCCTGCAGCAGCGCCTGTGCTTCCACGTTGCCTTTGGCACACGGTGCCCGAGCGGCGCTCTCAATGAACTGGAAAGAGCCAAATGACAGGAGTGTTAATCACGACGCTTGATGCACCACCCTCACCCTTCACATACATCTTCCCCTCAGAGAAATATCCCTGAAGGGTAGTCGAGTCTTAGGGGGAGAAACAAGTGCCCGCAAACTTAGGGTGAAATGCAGGTTTCACTCTGCCGTCTGAAAGATCTTGCCCTGCACCTGACTGAGATCACGGCGTGTTAGATCCGTACCCAATCGCACATACAATTCCGCTGGTGGGCACACAGAGCTCCGGCAGAGCTCGAAGTTCCCAGAGCACGTGCAATCCTCCTGGTGGCTGCAACAAGCAATGTCGTACACAGCACACTTGGACCTTGACTTCCTGTCAAGGAAAGGCCGCAGGGCAGGGTCATTGAATCGAGAGAGGGAAACACTTGGCTGCATTCCTCAGGTGAGACACAGGTCAAACTGTGCCGGCTGAAAAGCTCAGGTTCCCTTTGGGAAGCTCTTCGTTGTAGGCGGGACGGGAAGGCCTTTGCTTGCAGGCTGTGGCCATTGCCAGGCTAGGACGGAGGAAACACCGCCTATCCCAGCACGCTTGTTAGCACGCATGGGAGAGAACTCACGCCCTGTTTCAGTCCCCTGCCAGCCATACATACACGTCAAGGACAGTGTTCCCAGAGATACCTTCCTGTAAATGGGAGAGAGGAAGTTTGACTGGGCACAACTCAGCCTTGGCAGGCCGTCTGAACAGCTTACTCCCTTGATGGCTTTGGCGCAGAGAGCATCAGGCAGCGTTCCGTGAAGCTCATGGTAGGCTGATTTTAGGGCTCTCGCCGACACTCCTCGGGCTCTAGCCCTCTCAACCTCTTCCGGCCCTTACTGGCCTTCTCTGACACACCTCGGCGAGTACAGAGCTTAGGGCGACACATTCCGTTTACGATGGGCAGCAGGAATTCACAGCAGTGTGTCAAGCCCTCCGGCCTTCTCTCCTTCGGCACGCAGAGGTTTTGCACTTCTTGCAAACACCTCAGCCGAGAGCCCAAAGTATTCCTGAGCTCTTCAACAATGTAGTGCTGCACTAGACTTCAAATATGTCTTCGCTGCGAGATACATTAGAGCGTGTAGTCGTTGCTTCTGAAGGTGAGGAACGCTTCCCTAATGGGCTTTCAGGGAGAAACCTGCTGCGAGTGGCCGTCTGCAAGCCCTTGCGATCACATTCGTCAGCGGCTGTGGTGGCAGTCAAGTTCTGACAGCAAATGGAAATATCAGCTCTCCATGTTTACGAAACGCACCCCTCCGTGTGTCAAAGGCAAAAGTCTACCTTTCCTTCAGAGTCCTCAACCCTGTGAGACAAACATGGTGCGGGTGGCTCCATTCAAAGTGTTTCTCAGGATACCGGGGGAAACTTCCCATTCTAAGAGGGACGAATAGGCTCTGTTTCCTGTCCGGTCAAGTCCATTTCCAGGAACACATCAGAGTCCTTGGTCAAGCGCGTTGTGTGAATGGGCAGAGGAAGAAAGCACTCAGTGCTGGAGAAGGTTAGCTGGCTGACATTGCAGGCACAGTACGCAGCACTCTGTACTTGCACCTTGCCTGTGGCAAATGCATACATACTCTGATGAGGAAGAGACAAGCGGTGCAGGTCCTCTACTGGCTTTCCCACTTATTTGTAGATGACAACAGAGAAGCTTGCCCATGGAACTTGAGACCGGCTTATGTGCAAGTCTACCCAAAATGGAAGAGCCGTTTCCTCCTGCCCCCAGGGACACGTTCCGTACTTTGCCTGGGCAGAGGCTGTGAGGCTTTGTTGATCCAGCTCGTGGGAAACGGATATATAAATTCTGTGAGGAACGAGGATTTCCTTCCCTGCAGCAGCGCCTGTGCTTCCACGTTGCCTTTGGCACACGGTGCCCGAGCGGCGCTCTCAATGAACTGGAAAGAGCCAAATGACAGGAGTGTTAATCACGACGCTTGATGCACCACCCTCACCCTTCACATACATCTTCCCCTCAGAGAAATATCCCTGAAGGGTAGTCGAGTCTTAGGGGGAGAAACAAGTGCCCGCAAACTTAGGGTGAAATGCAGGTTTCACTCTGCCGTCTGAAAGATCTTGCCCTGCACCTGACTGAGATCACGGCGTGTTAGATCCGTACCCAATCGCACATACAATTCCGCTGGTGGGCACACAGAGCTCCGGCAGAGCTCGAAGTTCCCAGAGCACGTGCAATCCTCCTGGTGGCTGCAACAAGCAATGTCGTACACAGCACACTTGGACCTTGACTTCCTGTCAAGGAAAGGACGCAGGGCAGGGTCATTGAATCGAGAGAGGGAAACACTTGGCTGCATTCCTCAGGTGAGACACAGGTCAAACTGTGCCGGCTGAAAAGCTCAGGTTCCCTTTGGGAAGCTCTTCGTTGTAGGCGGGACGGGAAGGCCTTTGCTTGCAGGCTGTGGCCATTGCCAGGCTAGGACGGAGGAAACACCGCCTATCCCAGCACGCTTGTTAGCACGCATGGGAGAGAACTCACGCCCTGTTTCAGTCCCCTGCCAGCCATACATACACGTCAAGGACAGTGTTCCCAGAGATACCTTCCTGTAAATGGGAGAGAGGAAGTTTGACTGGGCACAACTCAGCCTTGGCAGGCCGTCTGAACAGCTTACTCCCTTGATGGCTTTGGCGCAGAGAGCATCAGGCAGCGTTCCGTGAAGCTCATGGTAGGCTGATTTTAGGGCTCTCGCCGACACTCCTCGGGCTCTAGCCCTCTCAACCTCTTCCGGCCCTTACTGGCCTTCTCTGACACACCTCGGCGAGTACAGAGCTTAGGGCGACACATTCCGTTTACGATGGGCAGCAGGAATTCACAGCAGTGTGTCAAGCCCTCCGGCCTTCTCTCCTTCGGCACGCAGAGGTTTTGCACTTCTTGCAAACACCTCAGCCGAGAGCCCAAAGTATTCCTGAGCTCTTCAACAATGTAGTGCTGCACTAGACTTCAAATATGTCTTCGCTGCGAGATACATTAGAGCGTGTAGTCGTTGCTTCTGAAGGTGAGGAACGCTTCCCTAATGGGCTTTCAGGGAGAAACCTGCTGCGAGTGGCCGTCTGCAAGCCCTTGCGATCACATTCGTCAGCGGCTGTGGTGGCAGTCAAGTTCTGACAGCAAATGGAAATATCAGCTCTCCATGTTTACGAAACGCACCCCTCCGTGTGTCAAAGGCAAAAGTCTACCTTTCCTTCAGAGTCCTCAACCCTGTGAGACAAACATGGTGCGGGTGGCTCCATTCAAAGTGTTTCTCAGGATACCGGGGGAAACTTCCCATTCTAAGAGGGACGAATAGGCTCTGTTTCCTGTCCGGTCAAGTCCATTTCCAGGAACACATCAGAGTCCTTGGTCAAGCGCGTTGTGTGAATGGGCAGAGGAAGAAAGCACTCAGTGCTGGAGAAGGTTAGCTGGCTGACATTGCAGGCACAGTACGCAGCACTCTGTACTTGCACCTTGCCTGTGGCAAATGCATACATACTCTGATGAGGAAGAGACAAGCGGTGCAGGTCCTCTACTGGCTTTCCCACTTATTTGTAGATGACAACAGAGAAGCTTGCCCATGGAACTTGAGACCGGCTTATGTGCAAGTCTACCCAAAATGGAAGAGCCGTTTCCTCCTGCCCCCAGGGACACGTTCCGTACTTTGCCTGGGCAGAGGCTGTGAGGCTTTGTTGATCCAGCTCGTGGGAAACGGATATATAAATTCTGTGAGGAACGAGGATTTCCTTCCCTGCAGCAGCGCCTGTGCTTCCACGTTGCCTTTGGCACACGGTGCCCGAGCGGCGCTCTCAATGAACTGGAAAGAGCCAAATGACAGGAGTGTTAATCACGACGCTTGATGCACCACCCTCACCCTTCACATACATCTTCCCCTCAGAGAAATATCCCTGAAGGGTAGTCGAGTCTTAGGGGGAGAAACAAGTGCCCGCAAACTTAGGGTGAAATGCAGGTTTCACTCTGCCGTCTGAAAGATCTTGCCCTGCACCTGACTGAGATCACGGCGTGTTAGATCCGTACCCAATCGCACATACAATTCCGCTGGTGGGCACACAGAGCTCCGGCAGAGCTCGAAGTTCCCAGAGCACGTGCAATCCTCCTGGTGGCTGCAACAAGCAATGTCGTACACAGCACACTTGGACCTTGACTTCCTGTCAAGGAAAGGCCGCAGGGCAGGGTCATTGAATCGAGAGAGGGAAACACTTGGCTGCATTCCTCAGGTGAGACACAGGTCAAACTGTGCCGGCTGAAAAGCTCAGGTTCCCTTTGGGAAGCTCTTCGTTGTAGGCGGGACGGGAAGGCCTTTGCTTGCAGGCTGTGGCCATTGCCAGGCTAGGACGGAGGAAACACCGCCTATCCCAGCACGCTTGTTAGCACGCATGGGAGAGAACTCACGCCCTGTTTCAGTCCCCTGCCAGCCATACATACACGTCAAGGACAGTGTTCCCAGAGATACCTTCCTGTAAATGGGAGAGAGGAAGTTTGACTGGGCACAACTCAGCCTTGGCAGGCCGTCTGAACAGCTTACTCCCTTGATGGCTTTGGCGCAGAGAGCATCAGGCAGCGTTCCGTGAAGCTCATGGTAGGCTGATTTTAGGGCTCTCGCCGACACTCCTCGGGCTCTAGCCCTCTCAACCTCTTCCGGCCCTTACTGGCCTTCTCTGACACACCTCGGCGAGTACAGAGCTTAGGGCGACACATTCCGTTTACGATGGGCAGCAGGAATTCACAGCAGTGTGTCAAGCCCTCCGGCCTTCTCTCCTTCGGCACGCAGAGGTTTTGCACTTCTTGCAAACACCTCAGCCGAGAGCCCAAAGTATTCCTGAGCTCTTCAACAATGTAGTGCTGCACTAGACTTCAAATATGTCTTCGCTGCGAGATACATTAGAGCGTGTAGTCGTTGCTTCTGAAGGTGAGGAACGCTTCCCTAATGGGCTTTCAGGGAGAAACCTGCTGCGAGTGGCCGTCTGCAAGCCCTTGCGATCACATTCGTCAGCGGCTGTGGTGGCAGTCAAGTTCTGACAGCAAATGGAAATATCAGCTCTCCATGTTTACGAAACGCACCCCTCCGTGTGTCAAAGGCAAAAGTCTACCTTTCCTTCAGAGTCCTCAACCCTGTGAGACAAACATGGTGCGGGTGGCTCCATTCAAAGTGTTTCTCAGGATACCGGGGGAAACTTCCCATTCTAAGAGGGACGAATAGGCTCTGTTTCCTGTCCGGTCAAGTCCATTTCCAGGAACACATCAGAGTCCTTGGTCAAGCGCGTTGTGTGAATGGGCAGAGGAAGAAAGCACTCAGTGCTGGAGAAGGTTAGCTGGCTGACATTGCAGGCACAGTACGCAGCACTCTGTACTTGCACCTTGCCTGTGGCAAATGCATACATACTCTGATGAGGAAGAGACAAGCGGTGCAGGTCCTCTACTGGCTTTCCCACTTATTTGTAGATGACAACAGAGAAGCTTGCCCATGGAACTTGAGACCGGCTTATGTGCAAGTCTACCCAAAATGGAAGAGCCGTTTCCTCCTGCCCCCAGGGACACGTTCCGTACTTTGCCTGGGCAGAGGCTGTGAGGCTTTGTTGATCCAGCTCGTGGGAAACGGATATATAAATTCTGTGAGGAACGAGGATTTCCTTCCCTGCAGCAGCGCCTGTGCTTCCACGTTGCCTTTGGCACACGGTGCCCGAGCGGCGCTCTCAATGAACTGGAAAGAGCCAAATGACAGGAGTGTTAATCACGACGCTTGATGCACCACCCTCACCCTTCACATACATCTTCCCCTCAGAGAAATATCCCTGAAGGGTAGTCGAGTCTTAGGGGGAGAAACAAGTGCCCGCAAACTTAGGGTGAAATGCAGGTTTCACTCTGCCGTCTGAAAGATCTTGCCCTGCACCTGACTGAGATCACGGCGTGTTAGATCCGTACCCAATCGCACATACAATTCCGCTGGTGGGCACACAGAGCTCCGGCAGAGCTCGAAGTTCCCAGAGCACGTGCAATCCTCCTGGTGGCTGCAACAAGCAATGTCGTACACAGCACACTTGGACCTTGACTTCCTGTCAAGGAAAGGCCGCAGGGCAGGGTCATTGAATCGAGAGAGGGAAACACTTGGCTGCATTCCTCAGGTGAGACACAGGTCAAACTGTGCCGGCTGAAAAGCTCAGGTTCCCTTTGGGAAGCTCTTCGTTGTAGGCGGGACGGGAAGGCCTTTGCTTGCAGGCTGTGGCCATTGCCAGGCTAGGACGGAGGAAACACCGCCTATCCCAGCACGCTTGTTAGCACGCATGGGAGAGAACTCACGCCCTGTTTCAGTCCCCTGCCAGCCATACATACACGTCAAGGACAGTGTTCCCAGAGATACCTTCCTGTAAATGGGAGAGAGGAAGTTTGACTGGGCACAACTCAGCCTTGGCAGGCCGTCTGAACAGCTTACTCCCTTGATGGCTTTGGCGCAGAGAGCATCAGGCAGCGTTCCGTGAAGCTCATGGTAGGCTGATTTTAGGGCTCTCGCCGACACTCCTCGGGCTCTAGCCCTCTCAACCTCTTCCGGCCCTTACTGGCCTTCTCTGACACACCTCGGCGAGTACAGAGCTTAGGGCGACACATTCCGTTTACGATGGGCAGCAGGAATTCACAGCAGTGTGTCAAGCCCTCCGGCCTTCTCTCCTTCGGCACGCAGAGGTTTTGCACTTCTTGCAAACACCTCAGCCGAGAGCCCAAAGTATTCCTGAGCTCTTCAACAATGTAGTGCTGCACTAGACTTCAAATATGTCTTCGCTGCGAGATACATTAGAGCGTGTAGTCGTTGCTTCTGAAGGTGAGGAACGCTTCCCTAATGGGCTTTCAGGGAGAAACCTGCTGCGAGTGGCCGTCTGCAAGCCCTTGCGATCACATTCGTCAGCGGCTGTGGTGGCAGTCAAGTTCTGACAGCAAATGGAAATATCAGCTCTCCATGTTTACGAAACGCACCCCTCCGTGTGTCAAAGGCAAAAGTCTACCTTTCCTTCAGAGTCCTCAACCCTGTGAGACAAACATGGTGCGGGTGGCTCCATTCAAAGTGTTTCTCAGGATACCGGGGGAAACTTCCCATTCTAAGAGGGACGAATAGGCTCTGTTTCCTGTCCGGTCAAGTCCATTTCCAGGAACACATCAGAGTCCTTGGTCAAGCGCGTTGTGTGAATGGGCAGAGGAAGAAAGCACTCAGTGCTGGAGAAGGTTAGCTGGCTGACATTGCAGGCACAGTACGCAGCACTCTGTACTTGCACCTTGCCTGTGGCAAATGCATACATACTCTGATGAGGAAGAGACAAGCGGTGCAGGTCCTCTACTGGCTTTCCCACTTATTTGTAGATGACAACAGAGAAGCTTGCCCATGGAACTTGAGACCGGCTTATGTGCAAGTCTACCCAAAATGGAAGAGCCGTTTCCTCCTGCCCCCAGGGACACGTTCCGTACTTTGCCTGGGCAGAGGCTGTGAGGCTTTGTTGATCCAGCTCGTGGGAAACGGATATATAAATTCTGTGAGGAACGAGGATTTCCTTCCCTGCAGCAGCGCCTGTGCTTCCACGTTGCCTTTGGCACACGGTGCCCGAGCGGCGCTCTCAATGAACTGGAAAGAGCCAAATGACAGGAGTGTTAATCACGACGCTTGATGCACCACCCTCACCCTTCACATACATCTTCCCCTCAGAGAAATATCCCTGAAGGGTAGTCGAGTCTTAGGGGGAGAAACAAGTGCCCGCAAACTTAGGGTGAAATGCAGGTTTCACTCTGCCGTCTGAAAGATCTTGCCCTGCACCTGACTGAGATCACGGCGTGTTAGATCCGTACCCAATCGCACATACAATTCCGCTGGTGGGCACACAGAGCTCCGGCAGAGCTCGAAGTTCCCAGAGCACGTGCAATCCTCCTGGTGGCTGCAACAAGCAATGTCGTACACAGCACACTTGGACCTTGACTTCCTGTCAAGGAAAGGCCGCAGGGCAGGGTCATTGAATCGAGAGAGGGAAACACTTGGCTGCATTCCTCAGGTGAGACACAGGTCAAACTGTGCCGGCTGAAAAGCTCAGGTTCCCTTTGGGAAGCTCTTCGTTGTAGGCGGGACGGGAAGGCCTTTGCTTGCAGGCTGTGGCCATTGCCAGGCTAGGACGGAGGAAACACCGCCTATCCCAGCACGCTTGTTAGCACGCATGGGAGAGAACTCACGCCCTGTTTCAGTCCCCTGCCAGCCATACATACACGTCAAGGACAGTGTTCCCAGAGATACCTTCCTGTAAATGGGAGAGAGGAAGTTTGACTGGGCACAACTCAGCCTTGGCAGGCCGTCTGAACAGCTTACTCCCTTGATGGCTTTGGCGCAGAGAGCATCAGGCAGCGTTCCGTGAAGCTCATGGTAGGCTGATTTTAGGGCTCTCGCCGACACTCCTCGGGCTCTAGCCCTCTCAACCTCTTCCGGCCCTTACTGGCCTTCTCTGACACACCTCGGCGAGTACAGAGCTTAGGGCGACACATTCCGTTTACGATGGGCAGCAGGAATTCACAGCAGTGTGTCAAGCCCTCCGGCCTTCTCTCCTTCGGCACGCAGAGGTTTTGCACTTCTTGCAAACACCTCAGCCGAGAGCCCAAAGTATTCCTGAGCTCTTCAACAATGTAGTGCTGCACTAGACTTCAAATATGTCTTCGCTGCGAGATACATTAGAGCGTGTAGTCGTTGCTTCTGAAGGTGAGGAACGCTTCCCTAATGGGCTTTCAGGGAGAAACCTGCTGCGAGTGGCCGTCTGCAAGCCCTTGCGATCACATTCGTCAGCGGCTGTGGTGGCAGTCAAGTTCTGACAGCAAATGGAAATATCAGCTCTCCATGTTTACGAAACGCACCCCTCCGTGTGTCAAAGGCAAAAGTCTACCTTTCCTTCAGAGTCCTCAACCCTGTGAGACAAACATGGTGCGGGTGGCTCCATTCAAAGTGTTTCTCAGGATACCGGGGGAAACTTCCCATTCTAAGAGGGACGAATAGGCTCTGTTTCCTGTCCGGTCAAGTCCATTTCCAGGAACACATCAGAGTCCTTGGTCAAGCGCGTTGTGTGAATGGGCAGAGGAAGAAAGCACTCAGTGCTGGAGAAGGTTAGCTGGCTGACATTGCAGGCACAGTACGCAGCACTCTGTACTTGCACCTTGCCTGTGGCAAATGCATACATACTCTGATGAGGAAGAGACAAGCGGTGCAGGTCCTCTACTGGCTTTCCCACTTATTTGTAGATGACAACAGAGAAGCTTGCCCATGGAACTTGAGACCGGCTTATGTGCAAGTCTACCCAAAATGGAAGAGCCGTTTCCTCCTGCCCCCAGGGACACGTTCCGTACTTTGCCTGGGCAGAGGCTGTGAGGCTTTGTTGATCCAGCTCGTGGGAAACGGATATATAAATTCTGTGAGGAACGAGGATTTCCTTCCCTGCAGCAGCGCCTGTGCTTCCACGTTGCCTTTGGCACACGGTGCCCGAGCGGCGCTCTCAATGAACTGGAAAGAGCCAAATGACAGGAGTGTTAATCACGACGCTTGATGCACCACCCTCACCCTTCACATACATCTTCCCCTCAGAGAAATATCCCTGAAGGGTAGTCGAGTCTTAGGGGGAGAAACAAGTGCCCGCAAACTTAGGGTGAAATGCAGGTTTCACTCTGCCGTCTGAAAGATCTTGCCCTGCACCTGACTGAGATCACGGCGTGTTAGATCCGTACCCAATCGCACATACAATTCCGCTGGTGGGCACACAGAGCTCCGGCAGAGCTCGAAGTTCCCAGAGCACGTGCAATCCTCCTGGTGGCTGCAACAAGCAATGTCATACACAGCACACTTGGACCTTGACTTCCTGTCAAGGAAAGGCCGCAGGGCAGGGTCATTGAATCGAGAGAGGGAAACACTTGGCTGCATTCCTCAGGTGAGACACAGGTCAAACTGTGCCGGCTGAAAAGCTCAGGTTCCCTTTGGGAAGCTCTTCGTTGTAGGCGGGACGGGAAGGCCTTTGCTTGCAGGCTGTGGCCATTGCCAGGCTAGGACGGAGGAAACACCGCCTATCCCAGCACGCTTGTTAGCACGCATGGGAGAGAACTCACGCCCTGTTTCAGTCCCCTGCCAGCCATACATACACGTCAAGGACAGTGTTCCCAGAGATACCTTCCTGTAAATGGGAGAGAGGAAGTTTGACTGGGCACAACTCAGCCTTGGCAGGCCGTCTGAACAGCTTACTCCCTTGATGGCTTTGGCGCAGAGAGCATCAGGCAGCGTTCCGTGAAGCTCATGGTAGGCTGATTTTAGGGCTCTCGCCGACACTCCTCGGGCTCTAGCCCTCTCAACCTCTTCCGGCCCTTACTGGCCTTCTCTGACACACCTCGGCGAGTACAGAGCTTAGGGCGACACATTCCGTTTACGATGGGCAGCAGGAATTCACAGCAGTGTGTCAAGCCCTCCGGCCTTCTCTCCTTCGGCACGCAGAGGTTTTGCACTTCTTGCAAACACCTCAGCCGAGAGCCCAAAGTATTCCTGAGCTCTTCAACAATGTAGTGCTGCACTAGACTTCAAATATGTCTTCGCTGCGAGATACATTAGAGCGTGTAGTCGTTGCTTCTGAAGGTGAGGAACGCTTCCCTAATGGGCTTTCAGGGAGAAACCTGCTGCGAGTGGCCGTCTGCAAGCCCTTGCGATCACATTCGTCAGCGGCTGTGGTGGCAGTCAAGTTCTGACAGCAAATGGAAATATCAGCTCTCCATGTTTACGAAACGCACCCCTCCGTGTGTCAAAGGCAAAAGTCTACCTTTCCTTCAGAGTCCTCAACCCTGTGAGACAAACATGGTGCGGGTGGCTCCATTCAAAGTGTTTCTCAGGATACCGGGGGAAACTTCCCATTCTAAGAGGGACGAATAGGCTCTGTTTCCTGTCCGGTCAAGTCCATTTCCAGGAACACATCAGAGTCCTTGGTCAAGCGCGTTGTGTGAATGGGCAGAGGAAGAAAGCACTCAGTGCTGGAGAAGGTTAGCTGGCTGACATTGCAGGCACAGTACGCAGCACTCTGTACTTGCACCTTGCCTGTGGCAAATGCATACATACTCTGATGAGGAAGAGACAAGCGGTGCAGGTCCTCTACTGGCTTTCCCACTTATTTGTAGATGACAACAGAGAAGCTTGCCCATGGAACTTGAGACCGGCTTATGTGCAAGTCTACCCAAAATGGAAGAGCCGTTTCCTCCTGCCCCCAGGGACACGTTCCGTACTTTGCCTGGGCAGAGGCTGTGAGGCTTTGTTGATCCAGCTCGTGGGAAACGGATATATAAATTCTGTGAGGAACGAGGATTTCCTTCCCTGCAGCAGCGCCTGTGCTTCCACGTTGCCTTTGGCACACGGTGCCCGAGCGGCGCTCTCAATGAACTGGAAAGAGCCAAATGACAGGAGTGTTAATCACGACGCTTGATGCACCACCCTCACCCTTCACATACATCTTCCCCTCAGAGAAATATCCCTGAAGGGTAGTCGAGTCTTAGGGGGAGAAACAAGTGCCCGCAAACTTAGGGTGAAATGCAGGTTTCACTCTGCCGTCTGAAAGATCTTGCCCTGCACCTGACTGAGATCACGGCGTGTTAGATCCGTACCCAATCGCACATACAATTCCGCTGGTGGGCACACAGAGCTCCGGCAGAGCTCGAAGTTCCCAGAGCACGTGCAATCCTCCTGGTGGCTGCAACAAGCAATGTCGTACACAGCACACTTGGACCTTGACTTCCTGTCAAGGAAAGGCCGCAGGGCAGGGTCATTGAATCGAGAGAGGGAAACACTTGGCTGCATTCCTCAGGTGAGACACAGGTCAAACTGTGCCGGCTGAAAAGCTCAGGTTCCCTTTGGGAAGCTCTTCGTTGTAGGCGGGACGGGAAGGCCTTTGCTTGCAGGCTGTGGCCATTGCCAGGCTAGGACGGAGGAAACACCGCCTATCCCAGCACGCTTGTTAGCACGCATGGGAGAGAACTCACGCCCTGTTTCAGTCCCCTGCCAGCCATACATACACGTCAAGGACAGTGTTCCCAGAGATACCTTCCTGTAAATGGGAGAGAGGAAGTTTGACTGGGCACAACTCAGCCTTGGCAGGCCGTCTGAACAGCTTACTCCCTTGATGGCTTTGGCGCAGAGAGCATCAGGCAGCGTTCCGTGAAGCTCATGGTAGGCTGATTTTAGGGCTCTCGCCGACACTCCTCGGGCTCTAGCCCTCTCAACCTCTTCCGGCCCTTACTGGCCTTCTCTGACACACCTCGGCGAGTACAGAGCTTAGGGCGACACATTCCGTTTACGATGGGCAGCAGGAATTCACAGCAGTGTGTCAAGCCCTCCGGCCTTCTCTCCTTCGGCACGCAGAGGTTTTGCACTTCTTGCAAACACCTCAGCCGAGAGCCCAAAGTATTCCTGAGCTCTTCAACAATGTAGTGCTGCACTAGACTTCAAATATGTCTTCGCTGCGAGATACATTAGAGCGTGTAGTCGTTGCTTCTGAAGGTGAGGAACGCTTCCCTAATGGGCTTTCAGGGAGAAACCTGCTGCGAGTGGCCGTCTGCAAGCCCTTGCGATCACATTCGTCAGCGGCTGTGGTGGCAGTCAAGTTCTGACAGCAAATGGAAATATCAGCTCTCCATGTTTACGAAACGCACCCCTCCGTGTGTCAAAGGCAAAAGTCTACCTTTCCTTCAGAGTCCTCAACCCTGTGAGACAAACATGGTGCGGGTGGCTCCATTCAAAGTGTTTCTCAGGATACCGGGGGAAACTTCCCATTCTAAGAGGGACGAATAGGCTCTGTTTCCTGTCCGGTCAAGTCCATTTCCAGGAACACATCAGAGTCCTTGGTCAAGCGCGTTGTGTGAATGGGCAGAGGAAGAAAGCACTCAGTGCTGGAGAAGGTTAGCTGGCTGACATTGCAGGCACAGTACGCAGCACTCTGTACTTGCACCTTGCCTGTGGCAAATGCATACATACTCTGATGAGGAAGAGACAAGCGGTGCAGGTCCTCTACTGGCTTTCCCACTTATTTGTAGATGACAACAGAGAAGCTTGCCCATGGAACTTGAGACCGGCTTATGTGCAAGTCTACCCAAAATGGAAGAGCCGTTTCCTCCTGCCCCCAGGGACACGTTCCGTACTTTGCCTGGGCAGAGGCTGTGAGGCTTTGTTGATCCAGCTCGTGGGAAACGGATATATAAATTCTGTGAGGAACGAGGATTTCCTTCCCTGCAGCAGCGCCTGTGCTTCCACGTTGCCTTTGGCACACGGTGCCCGAGCGGCGCTCTCAATGAACTGGAAAGAGCCAAATGACAGGAGTGTTAATCACGACGCTTGATGCACCACCCTCACCCTTCACATACATCTTCCCCTCAGAGAAATATCCCTGAAGGGTAGTCGAGTCTTAGGGGGAGAAACAAGTGCCCGCAAACTTAGGGTGAAATGCAGGTTTCACTCTGCCGTCTGAAAGATCTTGCCCTGCACCTGACTGAGATCACGGCGTGTTAGATCCGTACCCAATCGCACATACAATTCCGCTGGTGGGCACACAGAGCTCCGGCAGAGCTCGAAGTTCCCAGAGCACGTGCAATCCTCCTGGTGGCTGCAACAAGCAATGTCGTACACAGCACACTTGGACCTTGACTTCCTGTCAAGGAAAGGCCGCAGGGCAGGGTCATTGAATCGAGAGAGGGAAACACTTGGCTGCATTCCTCAGGTGAGACACAGGTCAAACTGTGCCGGCTGAAAAGCTCAGGTTCCCTTTGGGAAGCTCTTCGTTGTAGGCGGGACGGGAAGGCCTTTGCTTGCAGGCTGTGGCCATTGCCAGGCTAGGACGGAGGAAACACCGCCTATCCCAGCACGCTTGTTAGCACGCATGGGAGAGAACTCACGCCCTGTTTCAGTCCCCTGCCAGCCATACATACACGTCAAGGACAGTGTTCCCAGAGATACCTTCCTGTAAATGGGAGAGAGGAAGTTTGACTGGGCACAACTCAGCCTTGGCAGGCCGTCTGAACAGCTTACTCCCTTGATGGCTTTGGCGCAGAGAGCATCAGGCAGCGTTCCGTGAAGCTCATGGTAGGCTGATTTTAGGGCTCTCGCCGACACTCCTCGGGCTCTAGCCCTCTCAACCTCTTCCGGCCCTTACTGGCCTTCTCTGACACACCTCGGCGAGTACAGAGCTTAGGGCGACACATTCCGTTTACGATGGGCAGCAGGAATTCACAGCAGTGTGTCAAGCCCTCCGGCCTTCTCTCCTTCGGCACGCAGAGGTTTTGCACTTCTTGCAAACACCTCAGCCGAGAGCCCAAAGTATTCCTGAGCTCTTCAACAATGTAGTGCTGCACTAGACTTCAAATATGTCTTCGCTGCGAGATACATTAGAGCGTGTAGTCGTTGCTTCTGAAGGTGAGGAACGCTTCCCTAATGGGCTTTCAGGGAGAAACCTGCTGCGAGTGGCCGTCTGCAAGCCCTTGCGATCACATTCGTCAGCGGCTGTGGTGGCAGTCAAGTTCTGACAGCAAATGGAAATATCAGCTCTCCATGTTTACGAAACGCACCCCTCCGTGTGTCAAAGGCAAAAGTCTACCTTTCCTTCAGAGTCCTCAACCCTGTGAGACAAACATGGTGCGGGTGGCTCCATTCAAAGTGTTTCTCAGGATACCGGGGGAAACTTCCCATTCTAAGAGGGACGAATAGGCTCTGTTTCCTGTCCGGTCAAGTCCATTTCCAGGAACACATCAGAGTCCTTGGTCAAGCGCGTTGTGTGAATGGGCAGAGGAAGAAAGCACTCAGTGCTGGAGAAGGTTAGCTGGCTGACATTGCAGGCACAGTACGCAGCACTCTGTACTTGCACCTTGCCTGTGGCAAATGCATACATACTCTGATGAGGAAGAGACAAGCGGTGCAGGTCCTCTACTGGCTTTCCCACTTATTTGTAGATGACAACAGAGAAGCTTGCCCATGGAACTTGAGACCGGCTTATGTGCAAGTCTACCCAAAATGGAAGAGCCGTTTCCTCCTGCCCCCAGGGACACGTTCCGTACTTTGCCTGGGCAGAGGCTGTGAGGCTTTGTTGATCCAGCTCGTGGGAAACGGATATATAAATTCTGTGAGGAACGAGGATTTCCTTCCCTGCAGCAGCGCCTGTGCTTCCACGTTGCCTTTGGCACACGGTGCCCGAGCGGCGCTCTCAATGAACTGGAAAGAGCCAAATGACAGGAGTGTTAATCACGACGCTTGATGCACCACCCTCACCCTTCACATACATCTTCCCCTCAGAGAAATATCCCTGAAGGGTAGTCGAGTCTTAGGGGGAGAAACAAGTGCCCGCAAACTTAGGGTGAAATGCAGGTTTCACTCTGCCGTCTGAAAGATCTTGCCCTGCACCTGACTGAGATCACGGCGTGTTAGATCCGTACCCAATCGCACATACAATTCCGCTGGTGGGCACACAGAGCTCCGGCAGAGCTCGAAGTTCCCAGAGCACGTGCAATCCTCCTGGTGGCTGCAACAAGCAATGTCGTACACAGCACACTTGGACCTTGACTTCCTGTCAAGGAAAGGCCGCAGGGCAGGGTCATTGAATCGAGAGAGGGAAACACTTGGCTGCATTCCTCAGGTGAGACACAGGTCAAACTGTGCCGGCTGAAAAGCTCAGGTTCCCTTTGGGAAGCTCTTCGTTGTAGGCGGGACGGGAAGGCCTTTGCTTGCAGGCTGTGGCCATTGCCAGGCTAGGACGGAGGAAACACCGCCTATCCCAGCACGCTTGTTAGCACGCATGGGAGAGAACTCACGCCCTGTTTCAGTCCCCTGCCAGCCATACATACACGTCAAGGACAGTGTTCCCAGAGATACCTTCCTGTAAATGGGAGAGAGGAAGTTTGACTGGGCACAACTCAGCCTTGGCAGGCCGTCTGAACAGCTTACTCCCTTGATGGCTTTGGCGCAGAGAGCATCAGGCAGCGTTCCGTGAAGCTCATGGTAGGCTGATTTTAGGGCTCTCGCCGACACTCCTCGGGCTCTAGCCCTCTCAACCTCTTCCGGCCCTTACTGGCCTTCTCTGACACACCTCGGCGAGTACAGAGCTTAGGGCGACACATTCCGTTTACGATGGGCAGCAGGAATTCACAGCAGTGTGTCAAGCCCTCCGGCCTTCTCTCCTTCGGCACGCAGAGGTTTTGCACTTCTTGCAAACACCTCAGCCGAGAGCCCAAAGTATTCCTGAGCTCTTCAACAATGTAGTGCTGCACTAGACTTCAAATATGTCTTCGCTGCGAGATACATTAGAGCGTGTAGTCGTTGCTTCTGAAGGTGAGGAACGCTTCCCTAATGGGCTTTCAGGGAGAAACCTGCTGCGAGTGGCCGTCTGCAAGCCCTTGCGATCACATTCGTCAGCGGCTGTGGTGGCAGTCAAGTTCTGACAGCAAATGGAAATATCAGCTCTCCATGTTTACGAAACGCACCCCTCCGTGTGTCAAAGGCAAAAGTCTACCTTTCCTTCAGAGTCCTCAACCCTGTGAGACAAACATGGTGCGGGTGGCTCCATTCAAAGTGTTTCTCAGGATACCGGGGGAAACTTCCCATTCTAAGAGGGACGAATAGGCTCTGTTTCCTGTCCGGTCAAGTCCATTTCCAGGAACACATCAGAGTCCTTGGTCAAGCGCGTTGTGTGAATGGGCAGAGGAAGAAAGCACTCAGTGCTGGAGAAGGTTAGCTGGCTGACATTGCAGGCACAGTACGCAGCACTCTGTACTTGCACCTTGCCTGTGGCAAATGCATACATACTCTGATGAGGAAGAGACAAGCGGTGCAGGTCCTCTACTGGCTTTCCCACTTATTTGTAGATGACAACAGAGAAGCTTGCCCATGGAACTTGAGACCGGCTTGTGTGCAAGTCTACCCAAAATGGAAGAGCCGTTTCCTCCTGCCCCCAGGGACACGTTCCGTACTTTGCCTGGGCAGAGGCTGTGAGGCTTTGTTGATCCAGCTCGTGGGAAACGGATATATAAATTCTGTGAGGAACGAGGATTTCCTTCCCTGCAGCAGCGCCTGTGCTTCCACGTTGCCTTTGGCACACGGTGCCCGAGCGGCGCTCTCAATGAACTGGAAAGAGCCAAATGACAGGAGTGTTAATCACGACGCTTGATGCACCACCCTCACCCTTCACATACATCTTCCCCTCAGAGAAATATCCCTGAAGGGTAGTCGAGTCTTAGGGGGAGAAACAAGTGCCCGCAAACTTAGGGTGAAATGCAGGTTTCACTCTGCCGTCTGAAAGATCTTGCCCTGCACCTGACTGAGATCACGGCGTGTTAGATCCGTACCCAATCGCACATACAATTCCGCTGGTGGGCACACAGAGCTCCGGCAGAGCTCGAAGTTCCCAGAGCACGTGCAATCCTCCTGGTGGCTGCAACAAGCAATGTCGTACACAGCACACTTGGACCTTGACTTCCTGTCAAGGAAAGGCCGCAGGGCAGGGTCATTGAATCGAGAGAGGGAAACACTTGGCTGCATTCCTCAGGTGAGACACAGGTCAAACTGTGCCGGCTGAAAAGCTCAGGTTCCCTTTGGGAAGCTCTTCGTTGTAGGCGGGACGGGAAGGCCTTTGCTTGCAGGCTGTGGCCATTGCCAGGCTAGGACGGAGGAAACACCGCCTATCCCAGCACGCTTGTTAGCACGCATGGGAGAGAACTCACGCCCTGTTTCAGTCCCCTGCCAGCCATACATACACGTCAAGGACAGTGTTCCCAGAGATACCTTCCTGTAAATGGGAGAGAGGAAGTTTGACTGGGCACAACTCAGCCTTGGCAGGCCGTCTGAACAGCTTACTCCCTTGATGGCTTTGGCGCAGAGAGCATCAGGCAGCGTTCCGTGAAGCTCATGGTAGGCTGATTTTAGGGCTCTCGCCGACACTCCTCGGGCTCTAGCCCTCTCAACCTCTTCCGGCCCTTACTGGCCTTCTCTGACACACCTCGGCGAGTACAGAGCTTAGGGCGACACATTCCGTTTACGATGGGCAGCAGGAATTCACAGCAGTGTGTCAAGCCCTCCGGCCTTCTCTCCTTCGGCACGCAGAGGTTTTGCACTTCTTGCAAACACCTCAGCCGAGAGCCCAAAGTATTCCTGAGCTCTTCAACAATGTAGTGCTGCACTAGACTTCAAATATGTCTTCGCTGCGAGATACATTAGAGCGTGTAGTCGTTGCTTCTGAAGGTGAGGAACGCTTCCCTAATGGGCTTTCAGGGAGAAACCTGCTGCGAGTGGCCGTCTGCAAGCCCTTGCGATCACATTCGTCAGCGGCTGTGGTGGCAGTCAAGTTCTGACAGCAAATGGAAATATCAGCTCTCCATGTTTACGAAACGCACCCCTCCGTGTGTCAAAGGCAAAAGTCTACCTTTCCTTCAGAGTCCTCAACCCTGTGAGACAAACATGGTGCGGGTGGCTCCATTCAAAGTGTTTCTCAGGATACCGGGGGAAACTTCCCATTCTAAGAGGGACGAATAGGCTCTGTTTCCTGTCCGGTCAAGTCCATTTCCAGGAACACATCAGAGTCCTTGGTCAAGCGCGTTGTGTGAATGGGCAGAGGAAGAAAGCACTCAGTGCTGGAGAAGGTTAGCTGGCTGACATTGCAGGCACAGTACGCAGCACTCTGTACTTGCACCTTGCCTGTGGCAAATGCATACATACTCTGATGAGGAAGAGACAAGCGGTGCAGGTCCTCTACTGGCTTTCCCACTTATTTGTAGATGACAACAGAGAAGCTTGCCCATGGAACTTGAGACCGGCTTGTGTGCAAGTCTACCCAAAATGGAAGAGCCGTTTCCTCCTGCCCCCAGGGACACGTTCCGTACTTTGCCTGGGCAGAGGCTGTGAGGCTTTGTTGATCCAGCTCGTGGGAAACGGATATATAAATTCTGTGAGGAACGAGGATTTCCTTCCCTGCAGCAGCGCCTGTGCTTCCACGTTGCCTTTGGCACACGGTGCCCGAGCGGAGCTCTCAATGAACTGGAAAGAGCCAAATGACAGGAGTGTTAATCACGACGCTTGATGCACCACCCTCACCCTTCACATACATCTTCCCCTCAGAGAAATATCCCTGAAGGGTAGTCGAGTCTTAGGGGGAGAAACAAGTGCCCGCAAACTTAGGGTGAAATGCAGGTTTCACTCTGCCGTCTGAAAGATCTTGCCCTGCACCTGACTGAGATCACGGCGTGTTAGATCCGTACCCAATCGCACATACAATTCCGCTGGTGGGCACACAGAGCTCCGGCAGAGCTCGAAGTTCCCAGAGCACGTGCAATCCTCCTGGTGGCTGCAACAAGCAATGTCGTACACAGCACACTTGGACCTTGACTTCCTGTCAAGGAAAGGCCGCAGGGCAGGGTCATTGAATCGAGAGAGGGAAACACTTGGCTGCATTCCTCAGGTGAGACACAGGTCAAACTGTGCCGGCTGAAAAGCTCAGGTTCCCTTTGGGAAGCTCTTCGTTGTAGGCGGGACGGGAAGGCCTTTGCTTGCAGGCTGTGGCCATTGCCAGGCTAGGACGGAGGAAACACCGCCTATCCCAGCACGCTTGTTAGCACGCATGGGAGAGAACTCACGCCCTGTTTCAGTCCCCTGCCAGCCATACATACACGTCAAGGACAGTGTTCCCAGAGATACCTTCCTGTAAATGGGAGAGAGGAAGTTTGACTGGGCACAACTCAGCCTTGGCAGGCCGTCTGAACAGCTTACTCCCTTGATGGCTTTGGCGCAGAGAGCATCAGGCAGCGTTCCGTGAAGCTCATGGTAGGCTGATTTTAGGGCTCTCGCCGACACTCCTCGGGCTCTAGCCCTCTCAACCTCTTCCGGCCCTTACTGGCCTTCTCTGACACACCTCGGCGAGTACAGAGCTTAGGGCGACACATTCCGTTTACGATGGGCAGCAGGAATTCACAGCAGTGTGTCAAGCCCTCCGGCCTTCTCTCCTTCGGCACGCAGAGGTTTTGCACTTCTTGCAAACACCTCAGCCGAGAGCCCAAAGTATTCCTGAGCTCTTCAACAATGTAGTGCTGCACTAGACTTCAAATATGTCTTCGCTGCGAGATACATTAGAGCGTGTAGTCGTTGCTTCTGAAGGTGAGGAACGCTTCCCTAATGGGCTTTCAGGGAGAAACCTGCTGCGAGTGGCCGTCTGCAAGCCCTTGCGATCACATTCGTCAGCGGCTGTGGTGGCAGTCAAGTTCTGACAGCAAATGGAAATATCAGCTCTCCATGTTTACGAAACGCACCCCTCCGTGTGTCAAAGGCAAAAGTCTACCTTTCCTTCAGAGTCCTCAACCCTGTGAGACAAACATGGTGCGGGTGGCTCCATTCAAAGTGTTTCTCAGGATACCGGGGGAAACTTCCCATTCTAAGAGGGACGAATAGGCTCTGTTTCCTGTCCGGTCAAGTCCATTTCCAGGAACACATCAGAGTCCTTGGTCAAGCGCGTTGTGTGAATGGGCAGAGGAAGAAAGCACTCAGTGCTGGAGAAGGTTAGCTGGCTGACATTGCAGGCACAGTACGCAGCACTCTGTACTTGCACCTTGCCTGTGGCAAATGCATACATACTCTGATGAGGAAGAGACAAGCGGTGCAGGTCCTCTACTGGCTTTCCCACTTATTTGTAGATGACAACAGAGAAGCTTGCCCATGGAACTTGAGACCGGCTTGTGTGCAAGTCTACCCAAAATGGAAGAGCCGTTTCCTCCTGCCCCCAGGGACACGTTCCGTACTTTGCCTGGGCAGAGGCTGTGAGGCTTTGTTGATCCAGCTCGTGGGAAACGGATATATAAATTCTGTGAGGAACGAGGATTTCCTTCCCTGCAGCAGCGCCTGTGCTTCCACGTTGCCTTTGGCACACGGTGCTCGAGCGGCGCTCTCAATGAACTGGAAAGAGCCAAATGACAGGAGTGTTAATCACGACGCTTGATGCACCACCCTCACCCTTCACATACATCTTCCCCTCAGAGAAATATCCCTGAAGGGTAGTCGAGTCTTAGGGGGAGAAACAAGTGCCCGCAAACTTAGGGTGAAATGCAGGTTTCACTCTGCCGTCTGAAAGATCTTGCCCTGCACCTGACTGAGATCACGGCGTGTTAGATCCGTACCCAATCGCACATACAATTCCGCTGGTGGGCACACAGAGCTCCGGCAGAGCTCGAAGTTCCCAGAGCACGTGCAATCCTCCTGGTGGCTGCAACAAGCAATGTCGTACACAGCACACTTGGACCTTGACTTCCTGTCAAGGAAAGGCCGCAGGGCAGGGTCATTGAATCGAGAGAGGGAAACACTTGGCTGCATTCCTCAGGTGAGACACAGGTCAAACTGTGCCGGCTGAAAAGCTCAGGTTCCCTTTGGGAAGCTCTTCGTTGTAGGCGGGACGGGAAGGCCTTTGCTTGCAGGCTGTGGCCATTGCCAGGCTAGGACGGAGGAAACACCGCCTATCCCAGCACGCTTGTTAGCACGCATGGGAGAGAACTCACGCCCTGTTTCAGTCCCCTGCCAGCCATACATACACGTCAAGGACAGTGTTCCCAGAGATACCTTCCTGTAAATGGGAGAGAGGAAGTTTGACTGGGCACAACTCAGCCTTGGCAGGCCGTCTGAACAGCTTACTCCCTTGATGGCTTTGGCGCAGAGAGCATCAGGCAGCGTTCCGTGAAGCTCATGGTAGGCTGATTTTAGGGCTCTCGCCGACACTCCTCGGGCTCTAGCCCTCTCAACCTCTTCCGGCCCTTACTGGCCTTCTCTGACACACCTCGGCGAGTACAGAGCTTAGGGCGACACATTCCGTTTACGATGGGCAGCAGGAATTCACAGCAGTGTGTCAAGCCCTCCGGCCTTCTCTCCTTCGGCACGCAGAGGTTTTGCACTTCTTGCAAACACCTCAGCCGAGAGCCCAAAGTATTCCTGAGCTCTTCAACAATGTAGTGCTGCACTAGACTTCAAATATGTCTTCGCTGCGAGATACATTAGAGCGTGTAGTCGTTGCTTCTGAAGGTGAGGAACGCTTCCCTAATGGGCTTTCAGGGAGAAACCTGCTGCGAGTGGCCGTCTGCAAGCCCTTGCGATCACATTCGTCAGCGGCTGTGGTGGCAGTCAAGTTCTGACAGCAAATGGAAATATCAGCTCTCCATGTTTACGAAACGCACCCCTCCGTGTGTCAAAGGCAAAAGTCTACCTTTCCTTCAGAGTCCTCAACCCTGTGAGACAAACATGGTGCGGGTGGCTCCATTCAAAGTGTTTCTCAGGATACCGGGGGAAACTTCCCATTCTAAGAGGGACGAATAGGCTCTGTTTCCTGTCCGGTCAAGTCCATTTCCAGGAACACATCAGAGTCCTTGGTCAAGCGCGTTGTGTGAATGGGCAGAGGAAGAAAGCACTCAGTGCTGGAGAAGGTTAGCTGGCTGACATTGCAGGCACAGTACGCAGCACTCTGTACTTGCACCTTGCCTGTGGCAAATGCATACATACTCTGATGAGGAAGAGACAAGCGGTGCAGGTCCTCTACTGGCTTTCCCACTTATTTGTAGATGACAACAGAGAAGCTTGCCCATGGAACTTGAGACCGGCTTGTGTGCAAGTCTACCCAAAATGGAAGAGCCGTTTCCTCCTGCCCCCAGGGACACGTTCCGTACTTTGCCTGGGCAGAGGCTGTGAGGCTTTGTTGATCCAGCTCGTGGGAAACGGATATATAAATTCTGTGAGGAACGAGGATTTCCTTCCCTGCAGCAGCGCCTGTGCTTCCACGTTGCCTTTGGCACACGGTGCTCGAGCGGCGCTCTCAATGAACTGGAAAGAGCCAAATGACAGGAGTGTTAATCACGACGCTTGATGCACCACCCTCACCCTTCACATACATCTTCCCCTCAGAGAAATATCCCTGAAGGGTAGTCGAGTCTTAGGGGGAGAAACAAGTGCCCGCAAACTTAGGGTGAAATGCAGGTTTCACTCTGCCGTCTGAAAGATCTTGCCCTGCACCTGACTGAGATCACGGCGTGTTAGATCCGTACCCAATCGCACATACAATTCCGCTGGTGGGCACACAGAGCTCCGGCAGAGCTCGAAGTTCCCAGAGCACGTGCAATCCTCCTGGTGGCTGCAACAAGCAATGTCGTACACAGCACACTTGGACCTTGACTTCCTGTCAAGGAAAGGCCGCAGGGCAGGGTCATTGAATCGAGAGAGGGAAACACTTGGCTGCATTCCTCAGGTGAGACACAGGTCAAACTGTGCCGGCTGAAAAGCTCAGGTTCCCTTTGGGAAGCTCTTCGTTGTAGGCGGGACGGGAAGGCCTTTGCTTGCAGGCTGTGGCCATTGCCAGGCTAGGACGGAGGAAACACCGCCTATCCCAGCACGCTTGTTAGCACGCATGGGAGAGAACTCACGCCCTGTTTCAGTCCCCTGCCAGCCATACATACACGTCAAGGACAGTGTTCCCAGAGATACCTTCCTGTAAATGGGAGAGAGGAAGTTTGACTGGGCACAACTCAGCCTTGGCAGGCCGTCTGAACAGCTTACTCCCTTGATGGCTTTGGCGCAGAGAGCATCAGGCAGCGTTCCGTGAAGCTCATGGTAGGCTGATTTTAGGGCTCTCGCCGACACTCCTCGGGCTCTAGCCCTCTCAACCTCTTCCGGCCCTTACTGGCCTTCTCTGACACACCTCGGCGAGTACAGAGCTTAGGGCGACACATTCCGTTTACGATGGGCAGCAGGAATTCACAGCAGTGTGTCAAGCCCTCCGGCCTTCTCTCCTTCGGCACGCAGAGGTTTTGCACTTCTTGCAAACACCTCAGCCGAGAGCCCAAAGTATTCCTGATCTCTTCAACAATGTAGTGCTGCACTAGACTTCAAATATGTCTTCGCTGCGAGATACATTAGAGCGTGTAGTCGTTGCTTCTGAAGGTGAGGAACGCTTCCCTAATGGGCTTTCAGGGAGAAACCTGCTGCGAGTGGCCGTCTGCAAGCCCTTGCGATCACATTCGTCAGCGGCTGTGGTGGCAGTCAAGTTCTGACAGCAAATGGAAATATCAGCTCTCCATGTTTACGAAACGCACCCCTCCGTGTGTCAAAGGCAAAAGTCTACCTTTCCTTCAGAGTCCTCAACCCTGTGAGACAAACATGGTGCGGGTGGCTCCATTCAAAGTGTTTCTCAGGATACCGGGGGAAACTTCCCATTCTAAGAGGGACGAATAGGCTCTGTTTCCTGTCCGGTCAAGTCCATTTCCAGGAACACATCAGAGTCCTTGGTCAAGCGCGTTGTGTGAATGGGCAGAGGAAGAAAGCACTCAGTGCTGGAGAAGGTTAGCTGGCTGACATTGCAGGCACAGTACGCAGCACTCTGTACTTGCACCTTGCCTGTGGCAAATGCATACATACTCTGATGAGGAAGAGACAAGCGGTGCAGGTCCTCTACTGGCTTTCCCACTTATTTGTAGATGACAACAGAGAAGCTTGCCCATGGAACTTGAGACCGGCTTGTGTGCAAGTCTACCCAAAATGGAAGAGCCGTTTCCTCCTGCCCCCAGGGACACGTTCCGTACTTTGCCTGGGCAGAGGCTGTGAGGCTTTGTTGATCCAGCTCGTGGGAAACGGATATATAAATTCTGTGAGGAACGAGGATTTCCTTCCCTGCAGCAGCGCCTGTGCTTCCACGTTGCCTTTGGCACACGGTGCTCGAGCGGCGCTCTCAATGAACTGGAAAGAGCCAAATGACAGGAGTGTTAATCACGACGCTTGATGCACCACCCTCACCCTTCACATACATCTTCCCCTCAGAGAAATATCCCTGAAGGGTAGTCGAGTCTTAGGGGGAGAAACAAGTGCCCGCAAACTTAGGGTGAAATGCAGGTTTCACTCTGCCGTCTGAAAGATCTTGCCCTGCACCTGACTGAGATCACGGCGTGTTAGATCCGTACCCAATCGCACATACAATTCCGCTGGTGGGCACACAGAGCTCCGGCAGAGCTCGAAGTTCCCAGAGCACGTGCAATCCTCCTGGTGGCTGCAACAAGCAATGTCGTACACAGCACACTTGGACCTTGACTTCCTGTCAAGGAAAGGCCGCAGGGCAGGGTCATTGAATCGAGAGAGGGAAACACTTGGCTGCATTCCTCAGGTGAGACACAGGTCAAACTGTGCCGGCTGAAAAGCTCAGGTTCCCTTTGGGAAGCTCTTCGTTGTAGGCGGGACGGGAAGGCCTTTGCTTGCAGGCTGTGGCCATTGCCAGGCTAGGACGGAGGAAACACCGCCTATCCCAGCACGCTTGTTAGCACGCATGGGAGAGAACTCACGCCCTGTTTCAGTCCCCTGCCAGCCATACATACACGTCAAGGACAGTGTTCCCAGAGATACCTTCCTGTAAATGGGAGAGAGGAAGTTTGACTGGGCACAACTCAGCCTTGGCAGGCCGTCTGAACAGCTTACTCCCTTGATGGCTTTGGCGCAGAGAGCATCACGCAGCGTTCCGTGAAGCTCATGGTAGGCTGATTTTAGGGCTCTCGCCGACACTCCTCGGGCTCTAGCCCTCTCAACCTCTTCCGGCCCTTACTGGCCTTCTCTGACACACCTCGGCGAGTACAGAGCTTAGGGCGACACATTCCGTTTACGATGGGCAGCAGGAATTCACAGCAGTGTGTCAAGCCCTCCGGCCTTCTCTCCTTCGGCACGCAGAGGTTTTGCACTTCTTGCAAACACCTCAGCCGAGAGCCCAAAGTATTCCTGATCTCTTCAACAATGTAGTGCTGCACTAGACTTCAAATATGTCTTCGCTGCGAGATACATTAGAGCGTGTAGTCGTTGCTTCTGAAGGTGAGGAACGCTTCCCTAATGGGCTTTCAGGGAGAAACCTGCTGCGAGTGGCCGTCTGCAAGCCCTTGCGATCACATTCGTCAGCGGCTGTGGTGGCAGTCAAGTTCTGACAGCAAATGGAAATATCAGCTCTCCATGTTTACGAAACGCACCCCTCCGTGTGTCAAAGGCAAAAGTCTACCTTTCCTTCAGAGTCCTCAACCCTGTGAGACAAACATGGTGCGGGTGGCTCCATTCAAAGTGTTTCTCAGGATACCGGGGGAAACTTCCCATTCTAAGAGGGACGAATAGGCTCTGTTTCCTGTCCGGTCAAGTCCATTTCCAGGAACACATCAGAGTCCTTGGTCAAGCGCGTTGTGTGAATGGGCAGAGGAAGAAAGCACTCAGTGCTGGAGAAGGTTAGCTGGCTGACATTGCAGGCACAGTACGCAGCACTCTGTACTTGCACCTTGCCTGTGGCAAATGCATACATACTCTGATGAGGAAGAGACAAGCGGTGCAGGTCCTCTACTGGCTTTCCCACTTATTTGTAGATGACAACAGAGAAGCTTGCCCATGGAACTTGAGACCGGCTTGTGTGCAAGTCTACCCAAAATGGAAGAGCCGTTTCCTCCTGCCCCCAGGGACACGTTCCGTACTTTGCCTGGGCAGAGGCTGTGAGGCTTTGTTGATCCAGCTCGTGGGAAACGGATATATAAATTCTGTGAGGAACGAGGATTTCCTTCCCTGCAGCAGCGCCTGTGCTTCCACGTTGCCTTTGGCACACGGTGCTCGAGCGGCGCTCTCAATGAACTGGAAAGAGCCAAATGACAGGAGTGTTAATCACGACGCTTGATGCACCACCCTCACCCTTCACATACATCTTCCCCTCAGAGAAATATCCCTGAAGGGTAGTCGAGTCTTAGGGGGAGAAACAAGTGCCCGCAAACTTAGGGTGAAATGCAGGTTTCACTCTGCCGTCTGAAAGATCTTGCCCTGCACCTGACTGAGATCACGGCGTGTTAGATCCGTACCCAATCGCACATACAATTCCGCTGGTGGGCACACAGAGCTCCGGCAGAGCTCGAAGTTCCCAGAGCACGTGCAATCCTCCTGGTGGCTGCAACAAGCAATGTCGTACACAGCACACTTGGACCTTGACTTCCTGTCAAGGAAAGGCCGCAGGGCAGGGTCATTGAATCGAGAGAGGGAAACACTTGGCTGCATTCCTCAGGTGAGACACAGGTCAAACTGTGCCGGCTGAAAAGCTCAGGTTCCCTTTGGGAAGCTCTTCGTTGTAGGCGGGACGGGAAGGCCTTTGCTTGCAGGCTGTGGCCATTGCCAGGCTAGGACGGAGGAAACACCGCCTATCCCAGCACGCTTGTTAGCACGCATGGGAGAGAACTCACGCCCTGTTTCAGTCCCCTGCCAGCCATACATACACGTCAAGGACAGTGTTCCCAGAGATACCTTCCTGTAAATGGGAGAGAGGAAGTTTGACTGGGCACAACTCAGCCTTGGCAGGCCGTCTGAACAGCTTACTCCCTTGATGGCTTTGGCGCAGAGAGCATCACGCAGCGTTCCGTGAAGCTCATGGTAGGCTGATTTTAGGGCTCTCGCCGACACTCCTCGGGCTCTAGCCCTCTCAACCTCTTCCGGCCCTTACTGGCCTTCTCTGACACACCTCGGCGAGTACAGAGCTTAGGGCGACACATTCCGTTTACGATGGGCAGCAGGAATTCACAGCAGTGTGTCAAGCCCTCCGGCCTTCTCTCCTTCGGCACGCAGAGGTTTTGCACTTCTTGCAAACACCTCAGCCGAGAGCCCAAAGTATTCCTGATCTCTTCAACAATGTAGTGCTGCACTAGACTTCAAATATGTCTTCGCTGCGAGATACATTAGAGCGTGTAGTCGTTGCTTCTGAAGGTGAGGAACGCTTCCCTAATGGGCTTTCAGGGAGAAACCTGCTGCGAGTGGCCGTCTGCAAGCCCTTGCGATCACATTCGTCAGCGGCTGTGGTGGCAGTCAAGTTCTGACAGCAAATGGAAATATCAGCTCTCCATGTTTACGAAACGCACCCCTCCGTGTGTCAAAGGCAAAAGTCTACCTTTCCTTCAGAGTCCTCAACCCTGTGAGACAAACATGGTGCGGGTGGCTCCATTCAAAGTGTTTCTCAGGATACCGGGGGAAACTTCCCATTCTAAGAGGGACGAATAGGCTCTGTTTCCTGTCCGGTCAAGTCCATTTCCAGGAACACATCAGAGTCCTTGGTCAAGCGCGTTGTGTGAATGGGCAGAGGAAGAAAGCACTCAGTGCTGGAGAAGGTTAGCTGGCTGACATTGCAGGCACAGTACGCAGCACTCTGTACTTGCACCTTGCCTGTGGCAAATGCATACATACTCTGATGAGGAAGAGACAAGCGGTGCAGGTCCTCTACTGGCTTTCCCACTTATTTGTAGATGACAACAGAGAAGCTTGCCCATGGAACTTGAGACCGGCTTGTGTGCAAGTCTACCCAAAATGGAAGAGCCGTTTCCTCCTGCCCCCAGGGACACGTTCCGTACTTTGCCTGGGCAGAGGCTGTGAGGCTTTGTTGATCCAGCTCGTGGGAAACGGATATATAAATTCTGTGAGGAACGAGGATTTCCTTCCCTGCAGCAGCGCCTGTGCTTCCACGTTGCCTTTGGCACACGGTGCTCGAGCGGCGCTCTCAATGAACTGGAAAGAGCCAAATGACAGGAGTGTTAATCACGACGCTTGATGCACCACCCTCACCCTTCACATACATCTTCCCCTCAGAGAAATATCCCTGAAGGGTAGTCGAGTCTTAGGGGGAGAAACAAGTGCCCGCAAACTTAGGGTGAAATGCAGGTTTCACTCTGCCGTCTGAAAGATCTTGCCCTGCACCTGACTGAGATCACGGCGTGTTAGATCCGTACCCAATCGCACATACAATTCCGCTGGTGGGCACACAGAGCTCCGGCAGAGCTCGAAGTTCCCAGAGCACGTGCAATCCTCCTGGTGGCTGCAACAAGCAATGTCGTACACAGCACACTTGGACCTTGACTTCCTGTCAAGGAAAGGCCGCAGGGCAGGGTCATTGAATCGAGAGAGGGAAACACTTGGCTGCATTCCTCAGGTGAGACACAGGTCAAACTGTGCCGGCTGAAAAGCTCAGGTTCCCTTTGGGAAGCTCTTCGTTGTAGGCGGGACGGGAAGGCCTTTGCTTGCAGGCTGTGGCCATTGCCAGGCTAGGACGGAGGAAACACCGCCTATCCCAGCACGCTTGTTAGCACGCATGGGAGAGAACTCACGCCCTGTTTCAGTCCCCTGCCAGCCATACATACACGTCAAGGACAGTGTTCCCAGAGATACCTTCCTGTAAATGGGAGAGAGGAAGTTTGACTGGGCACAACTCAGCCTTGGCAGGCCGTCTGAACAGCTTACTCCCTTGATGGCTTTGGCGCAGAGAGCATCACGCAGCGTTCCGTGAAGCTCATGGTAGGCTGATTTTAGGGCTCTCGCCGACACTCCTCGGGCTCTAGCCCTCTCAACCTCTTCCGGCCCTTACTGGCCTTCTCTGACACACCTCGGCGAGTACAGAGCTTAGGGCGACACATTCCGTTTACGATGGGCAGCAGGAATTCACAGCAGTGTGTCAAGCCCTCCGGCCTTCTCTCCTTCGGCACGCAGAGGTTTTGCACTTCTTGCAAACACCTCAGCCGAGAGCCCAAAGTATTCCTGATCTCTTCAACAATGTAGTGCTGCACTAGACTTCAAATATGTCTTCGCTGCGAGATACATTAGAGCGTGTAGTCGTTGCTTCTGAAGGTGAGGAACGCTTCCCTAATGGGCTTTCAGGGAGAAACCTGCTGCGAGTGGCCGTCTGCAAGCCCTTGCGATCACATTCGTCAGCGGCTGTGGTGGCAGTCAAGTTCTGACAGCAAATGGAAATATCAGCTCTCCATGTTTACGAAACGCACCCCTCCGTGTGTCAAAGGCAAAAGTCTACCTTTCCTTCAGAGTCCTCAACCCTGTGAGACAAACATGGTGCGGGTGGCTCCATTCAAAGTGTTTCTCAGGATACCGGGGGAAACTTCCCATTCTAAGAGGGACGAATAGGCTCTGTTTCCTGTCCGGTCAAGTCCATTTCCAGGAACACATCAGAGTCCTTGGTCAAGCGCGTTGTGTGAATGGGCAGAGGAAGAAAGCACTCAGTGCTGGAGAAGGTTAGCTGGCTGACATTGCAGGCACAGTACGCAGCACTCTGTACTTGCACCTTGCCTGTGGCAAATGCATACATACTCTGATGAGGAAGAGACAAGCGGTGCAGGTCCTCTACTGGCTTTCCCACTTATTTGTAGATGACAACAGAGAAGCTTGCCCATGGAACTTGAGACCGGCTTGTGTGCAAGTCTACCCAAAATGGAAGAGCCGTTTCCTCCTGCCCCCAGGGACACGTTCCGTACTTTGCCTGGGCAGAGGCTGTGAGGCTTTGTTGATCCAGCTCGTGGGAAACGGATATATAAATTCTGTGAGGAACGAGGATTTCCTTCCCTGCAGCAGCGCCTGTGCTTCCACGTTGCCTTTGGCACACGGTGCTCGAGCGGCGCTCTCAATGAACTGGAAAGAGCCAAATGACAGGAGTGTTAATCACGACGCTTGATGCACCATCCCCACCCTTCACATACATCTTCCCCTCAGAGAAATATCCCTGAAGGGTAGTCGAGTCTTAGGGGGAGAAACAAGTGCCCGCAAACTTAGGGTGAAATGCAGGTTTCACTCTGCCGTCTGAAAGATCTTGCCCTGCACCTGACTGAGATCACGGCGTGTTAGATCCGTACCCAATCGCACATACAATTCCGCTGGTGGGCACACAGAGCTCCGGCAGAGCTCGAAGTTCCCAGAGCACGTGCAATCCTCCTGGTGGCTGCAACAAGCAATGTCGTACACAGCACACTTGGACCTTGACGTCCTTTCAAGGAAAGGCCGCAGGGCAGGGTCATTGAATCGAGAGAGGGAAACACTTGGCTGCATTCCTCAGGTGAGACACAGGTCAAACTGTGCCGGCTGAAAAGCTCAGGTTCCCTTTGGGAAGCTCTTCGTTGTAGGCGGGACGGGAAGGCCTTTGCTTGCAGGCTGTGGCCATTGCCAGGCTAGGACGGAGGAAACACCGCCTATCCCAGCACGCTTGTTAGCACGCATGGGAGAGAACTCACGCCCTGTTTCAGTCCCCTGCCAGCCATACATACACGTCAAGGACAGTGTTCCCAGAGATACCTTCCTGTAAATGGGAGAGAGGAAGTTTGACTGGGCACAACTCAGCCTTGGCAGGCCGTCTGAACAGCTTACTCCCTTGATGGCTTTGGCGCAGAGAGCATCACGCAGCGTTCCGTGAAGCTCATGGTAGGCTGATTTTAGGGCTCTCGCCGACACTCCTCGGGCTCTAGCCCTCTCAACCTCTTCCGGCCCTTACTGGCCTTCTCTGACACACCTCGGCGAGTACAGAGCTTAGGGCGACACATTCCGTTTACGATGGGCAGCAGGAATTCACAGCAGTGTGTCAAGCCCTCCGGCCTTCTCTCCTTCGGCACGCAGAGGTTTTGCACTTCTTGCAAACACCTCAGCCGAGAGCCCAAAGTATTCCTGATCTCTTCAACAATGTAGTGCTGCACTAGACTTCAAATATGTCTTCGCTGCGAGATACATTAGAGCGTGTAGTCGTTGCTTCTGAAGGTGAGGAACGCTTCCCTAATGGGCTTTCAGGGAGAAACCTGCTGCGAGTGGCCGTCTGCAAGCCCTTGCGATCACATTCGTCAGCGGCTGTGGTGGCAGTCAAGTTCTGACAGCAAATGGAAATATCAGCTCTCCATGTTTACGAAACGCACCCCTCCGTGTGTCAAAGGCAAAAGTCTACCTTTCCTTCAGAGTCCTCAACCCTGTGAGACAAACATGGTGCGGGTGGCTCCATTCAAAGTGTTTCTCAGGATACCGGGGGAAACTTCCCATTCTAAGAGGGACGAATAGGCTCTGTTTCCTGTCCGGTCAAGTCCATTTCCAGGAACACATCAGAGTCCTTGGTCAAGCGCGTTGTGTGAATGGGCAGAGGAAGAAAGCACTCAGTGCTGGAGAAGGTTAGCTGGCTGACATTGCAGGCACAGTACGCAGCACTCTGTACTTGCACCTTGCCTGTGGCAAATGCATACATACTCTGATGAGGAAGAGACAAGCGGTGCAGGTCCTCTACTGGCTTTCCCACTTATTTGTAGATGACAACAGAGAAGCTTGCCCATGGAACTTGAGACCGGCTTGTGTGCAAGTCTACCCAAAATGGAAGAGCCGTTTCCTCCTGCCCCCAGGGACACGTTCCGTACTTTGCCTGGGCAGAGGCTGTGAGGCTTTGTTGATCCAGCTCGTGGGAAACGGATATATAAATTCTGTGAGGAACGAGGATTTCCTTCCCTGCAGCAGCGCCTGTGCTTCCACGTTGCCTTTGGCACACGGTGCTCGAGCGGCGCTCTCAATGAACTGGAAAGAGCCAAATGACAGGAGTGTTAATCACGACGCTTGATGCACCACCCTCACCCTTCACATACATCTTCCCCTCAGAGAAATATCCCTGAAGGGTAGTCGAGTCTTAGGGGGAGAAACAAGTGCCCGCAAACTTAGGGTGAAATGCAGGTTTCACTCTGCCGTCTGAAAGATCTTGCCCTGCACCTGACTGAGATCACGGCGTGTTAGATCCGTACCCAATCGCACATACAATTCCGCTGGTGGGCACACAGAGCTCCGGCAGAGCTCGAAGTTCCCAGAGCACGTGCAATCCTCCTGGTGGCTGCAACAAGCAATGTCGTACACAGCACACTTGGACCTTGACGTCCTTTCAAGGAAAGGCCGCAGGGCAGGGTCATTGAATCGAGAGAGGGAAACACTTGGCTGCATTCCTCAGGTGAGACACAGGTCAAACTGTGCCGGCTGAAAAGCTCAGGTTCCCTTTGGGAAGCTCTTCGTTGTAGGCGGGACGGGAAGGCCTTTGCTTGCAGGCTGTGGCCATTGCCAGGCTAGGACGGAGGAAACACCGCCTATCCCAGCACGCTTGTTAGCACGCATGGGAGAGAACTCACGCCCTGTTTCAGTCCCCTGCCAGCCATACATACACGTCAAGGACAGTGTTCCCAGAGATACCTTCCTGTAAATGGGAGAGAGGAAGTTTGACTGGGCACAACTCAGCCTTGGCAGGCCGTCTGAACAGCTTACTCCCTTGATGGCTTTGGCGCAGAGAGCATCACGCAGCGTTCCGTGAAGCTCATGGTAGGCTGATTTTAGGGCTCTCGCCGACACTCCTCGGGCTCTAGCCCTCTCAACCTCTTCCGGCCCTTACTGGCCTTCTCTGACACACCTCGGCGAGTACAGAGCTTAGGGCGACACATTCCGTTTACGATGGGCAGCAGGAATTCACAGCAGTGTGTCAAGCCCTCCGGCCTTCTCTCCTTCGGCACGCAGAGGTTTTGCACTTCTTGCAAACACCTCAGCCGAGAGCCCAAAGTATTCCTGATCTCTTCAACAATGTAGTGCTGCACTAGACTTCAAATATGTCTTCGCTGCGAGATACATTAGAGCGTGTAGTCGTTGCTTCTGAAGGTGAGGAACGCTTCCCTAATGGGCTTTCAGGGAGAAACCTGCTGCGAGTGGCCGTCTGCAAGCCCTTGCGATCACATTCGTCAGCGGCTGTGGTGGCAGTCAAGTTCTGACAGCAAATGGAAATATCAGCTCTCCATGTTTACGAAACGCACCCCTCCGTGTGTCAAAGGCAAAAGTCTACCTTTCCTTCAGAGTCCTCAACCCTGTGAGACAAACATGGTGCGGGTGGCTCCATTCAAAGTGTTTCTCAGGATACCGGGGGAAACTTCCCATTCTAAGAGGGACGAATAGGCTCTGTTTCCTGTCCGGTCAAGTCCATTTCCAGGAACACATCAGAGTCCTTGGTCAAGCGCGTTGTGTGAATGGGCAGAGGAAGAAAGCACTCAGTGCTGGAGAAGGTTAGCTGGCTGACATTGCAGGCACAGTACGCAGCACTCTGTACTTGCACCTTGCCTGTGGCAAATGCATACATACTCTGATGAGGAAGAGACAAGCGGTGCAGGTCCTCTACTGGCTTTCCCACTTATTTGTAGATGACAACAGAGAAGCTTGCCCATGGAACTTGAGACCGGCTTGTGTGCAAGTCTACCCAAAATGGAAGAGCCGTTTCCTCCTGCCCCCAGGGACACGTTCCGTACTTTGCCTGGGCAGAGGCTGTGAGGCTTTGTTGATCCAGCTCGTGGGAAACGGATATATAAATTCTGTGAGGAACGAGGATTTCCTTCCCTGCAGCAGCGCCTGTGCTTCCACGTTGCCTTTGGCACACGGTGCTCGAGCGGCGCTCTCAATGAACTGGAAAGAGCCAAATGACAGGAGTGTTAATCACGACGCTTGATGCACCATCCCCACCCTTCACATACATCTTCCCCTCAGAGAAATATCCCTGAAGGGTAGTCGAGTCTTAGGGGGAGAAACAAGTGCCCGCAAACTTAGGGTGAAATGCAGGTTTCACTCTGCCGTCTGAAAGATCTTGCCCTGCACCTGACTGAGATCACGGCGTGTTAGATCCGTACCCAATCGCACATACAATTCCGCTGGTGGGCACACAGAGCTCCGGCAGAGCTCGAAGTTCCCAGAGCACGTGCAATCCTCCTGGTGGCTGCAACAAGCAATGTCGTACACAGCACACTTGGACCTTGACGTCCTGTCAAGGAAAGGCCGCAGGGCAGGGTCATTGAATCGAGAGAGGGAAACACTTGGCTGCATTCCTCAGGTGAGACACAGGTCAAACTGTGCCGGCTGAAAAGCTCAGGTTCCCTTTGGGAAGCTCTTCGTTGTAGGCGGGACGGGAAGGCCTTTGCTTGCAGGCTGTGGCCATTGCCAGGCTAGGACGGAGGAAACACCGCCTATCCCAGCACGCTTGTTAGCACGCATGGGAGAGAACTCACGCCCTGTTTCAGTCCCCTGCCAGCCATACATACACGTCAAGGACAGTGTTCCCAGAGATACCTTCCTGTAAATGGGAGAGAGGAAGTTTGACTGGGCACAACTCAGCCTTGGCAGGCCGTCTGAACAGCTTACTCCCTTGATGGCTTTGGCGCAGAGAGCATCACGCAGCGTTCCGTGAAGCTCATGGTAGGCTGATTTTAGGGCTCTCGCCGACACTCCTCGGGCTCTAGCCCTCTCAACCTCTTCCGGCCCTTACTGGCCTTCTCTGACACACCTCGGCGAGTACAGAGCTTAGGGCGACACATTCCGTTTACGATGGGCAGCAGGAATTCACAGCAGTGTGTCAAGCCCTCCGGCCTTCTCTCCTTCGGCACGCAGAGGTTTTGCACTTCTTGCAAACACCTCAGCCGAGAGCCCAAAGTATTCCTGATCTCTTCAACAATGTAGTGCTGCACTAGACTTCAAATATGTCTTCGCTGCGAGATACATTAGAGCGTGTAGTCGTTGCTTCTGAAGGTGAGGAACGCTTCCCTAATGGGCTTTCAGGGAGAAACCTGCTGCGAGTGGCCGTCTGCAAGCCCTTGCGATCACATTCGTCAGCGGCTGTGGTGGCAGTCAAGTTCTGACAGCAAATGGAAATATCAGCTCTCCATGTTTACGAAACGCACCCCTCCGTGTGTCAAAGGCAAAAGTCTACCTTTCCTTCAGAGTCCTCAACCCTGTGAGACAAACATGGTGCGGGTGGCTCCATTCAAAGTGTTTCTCAGGATACCGGGGGAAACTTCCCATTCTAAGAGGGACGAATAGGCTCTGTTTCCTGTCCGGTCAAGTCCATTTCCAGGAACACATCAGAGTCCTTGGTCAAGCGCGTTGTGTGAATGGGCAGAGGAAGAAAGCACTCAGTGCTGGAGAAGGTTAGCTGGCTGACATTGCAGGCACAGTACGCAGCACTCTGTACTTGCACCTTGCCTGTGGCAAATGCATACATACTCTGATGAGGAAGAGACAAGCGGTGCAGGTCCTCTACTGGCTTTCCCACTTATTTGTAGATGACAACAGAGAAGCTTGCCCATGGAACTTGAGACCGGCTTGTGTGCAAGTCTACCCAAAATGGAAGAGCCGTTTCCTCCTGCCCCCAGGGACACGTTCCGTACTTTGCCTGGGCAGAGGCTGTGAGGCTTTGTTGATCCAGCTCGTGGGAAACGGATATATAAATTCTGTGAGGAACGAGGATTTCCTTCCCTGCAGCAGCGCCTGTGCTTCCACGTTGCCTTTGGCACACGGTGCTCGAGCGGCGCTCTCAATGAACTGGAAAGAGCCAAATGACAGGAGTGTTAATCACGACGCTTGATGCACCATCCCCACCCTTCACATACATCTTCCCCTCAGAGAAATATCCCTGAAGGGTAGTCGAGTCTTAGGGGGAGAAACAAGTGCCCGCAAACTTAGGGTGAAATGCAGGTTTCACTCTGCCGTCTGAAAGATCTTGCCCTGCACCTGACTGAGATCACGGCGTGTTAGATCCGTACCCAATCGCACATACAATTCCGCTGGTGGGCACACAGAGCTCCGGCAGAGCTCGAAGTTCCCAGAGCACGTGCAATCCTCCTGGTGGCTGCAACAAGCAATGTCGTACACAGCACACTTGGACCTTGACGTCCTTTCAAGGAAAGGCCGCAGGGCAGGGTCATTGAATCGAGAGAGGGAAACACTTGGCTGCATTCCTCAGGTGAGACACAGGTCAAACTGTGCCGGCTGAAAAGCTCAGGTTCCCTTTGGGAAGCTCTTCGTTGTAGGCGGGACGGGAAGGCCTTTGCTTGCAGGCTGTGGCCATTGCCAGGCTAGGACGGAGGAAACACCGCCTATCCCAGCACGCTTGTTAGCACGCATGGGAGAGAACTCACGCCCTGTTTCAGTCCCCTGCCAGCCATACATACACGTCAAGGACAGTGTTCCCAGAGATACCTTCCTGTAAATGGGAGAGAGGAAGTTTGACTGGGCACAACTCAGCCTTGGCAGGCCGTCTGAACAGCTTACTCCCTTGATGGCTTTGGTGCAGAGAGCATCAGGCAGCGTTCCGTGAAGCTCATGGTAGGCTGATTTTAGGGCTCTCGCCGACACTCCTCGGGCTCTAGCCCTCTCAACCTCTTCCGGCCCTTACTGGCCTTCTCTGACACACCTCGGCGAGTACAGAGCTTAGGGCGACACATTCCGTTTACGATGGGCAGCAGGAATTCACAGCAGTGTGTCAAGCCCTCCGGCCTTCTCTCCTTCGGCACGCAGAGGTTTTGCACTTCTTGCAAACACCTCAGCCGAGAGCCCAAAGTATTCCTGATCTCTTCAACAATGTAGTGCTGCACTAGACTTCAAATATGTCTTCGCTGCGAGATACATTAGAGCGTGTAGTCGTTGCTTCTGAAGGTGAGGAACGCTTCCCTAATGGGCTTTCAGGGAGAAACCTGCTGCGAGTGGCCGTCTGCAAGCCCTTGCGATCACATTCGTCAGCGGCTGTGGTGGCAGTCAAGTTCTGACAGCAAATGGAAATATCAGCTCTCCATGTTTACGAAACGCACCCCTCCGTGTGTCAAAGGCAAAAGTCTACCTTTCCTTCAGAGTCCTCAACCCTGTGAGACAAACATGGTGCGGGTGGCTCCATTCAAAGTGTTTCTCAGGATACCGGGGGAAACTTCCCATTCTAAGAGGGACGAATAGGCTCTGTTTCCTGTCCGGTCAAGTCCATTTCCAGGAACACATCAGAGTCCTTGGTCAAGCGCGTTGTGTGAATGGGCAGAGGAAGAAAGCACTCAGTGCTGGAGAAGGTTAGCTGGCTGACATTGCAGGCACAGTACGCAGCACTCTGTACTTGCACCTTGCCTGTGGCAAATGCATACATACTCTGATGAGGAAGAGACAAGCGGTGCAGGTCCTCTACTGGCTTTCCCACTTATTTGTAGATGACAACAGAGAAGCTTGCCCATGGAACTTGAGACCGGCTTGTGTGCAAGTCTACCCAAAATGGAAGAGCCGTTTCCTCCTGCCCCCAGGGACACGTTCCGTACTTTGCCTGGGCAGAGGCTGTGAGGCTTTGTTGATCCAGCTCGTGGGAAACGGATATATAAATTCTGTGAGGAACGAGGATTTCCTTCCCTGCAGCAGCGCCTGTGCTTCCACGTTGCCTTTGGCACACGGTGCTCGAGCGGCGCTCTCAATGAACTGGAAAGAGCCAAATGACAGGAGTGTTAATCACGACGCTTGATGCACCACCCTCACCCTTCACATACATCTTCCCCTCAGAGAAATATCCCTGAAGGGTAGTCGAGTCTTAGGGGGAGAAACAAGTGCCCGCAAACTTAGGGTGAAATGCAGGTTTCACTCTGCCGTCTGAAAGATCTTGCCCTGCACCTGACTGAGATCACGGCGTGTTAGATCCGTACCCAATCGCACATACAATTCCGCTGGTGGGCACACAGAGCTCCGGCAGAGCTCGAAGTTCCCAGAGCACGTGCAATCCTCCTGGTGGCTGCAACAAGCAATGTCGTACACAGCACACTTGGACCTTGACGTCCTTTCAAGGAAAGGCCGCAGGGCAGGGTCATTGAATCGAGAGAGGGAAACACTTGGCTGCATTCCTCAGGTGAGACACAGGTCAAACTGTGCCGGCTGAAAAGCTCAGGTTCCCTTTGGGAAGCTCTTCGTTGTAGGCGGGACGGGAAGGCCTTTGCTTGCAGGCTGTGGCCATTGCCAGGCTAGGACGGAGGAAACACCGCCTATCCCAGCACGCTTGTTAGCACGCATGGGAGAGAACTCACGCCCTGTTTCAGTCCCCTGCCAGCCATACATACACGTCAAGGACAGTGTTCCCAGAGATACCTTCCTGTAAATGGGAGAGAGGAAGTTTGACTGGGCACAACTCAGCCTTGGCAGGCCGTCTGAACAGCTTACTCCCTTGATGGCTTTGGCGCAGAGAGCATCACGCAGCGTTCCGTGAAGCTCATGGTAGGCTGATTTTAGGGCTCTCGCCGACACTCCTCGGGCTCTAGCCCTCTCAACCTCTTCCGGCCCTTACTGGCCTTCTCTGACACACCTCGGCGAGTACAGAGCTTAGGGCGACACATTCCGTTTACGATGGGCAGCAGGAATTCACAGCAGTGTGTCAAGCCCTCCGGCCTTCTCTCCTTCGGCACGCAGAGGTTTTGCACTTCTTGCAAACACCTCAGCCGAGAGCCCAAAGTATTCCTGATCTCTTCAACAATGTAGTGCTGCACTAGACTTCAAATATGTCTTCGCTGCGAGATACATTAGAGCGTGTAGTCGTTGCTTCTGAAGGTGAGGAACGCTTCCCTAATGGGCTTTCAGGGAGAAACCTGCTGCGAGTGGCCGTCTGCAAGCCCTTGCGATCACATTCGTCAGCGGCTGTGGTGGCAGTCAAGTTCTGACAGCAAATGGAAATATCAGCTCTCCATGTTTACGAAACGCACCCCTCCGTGTGTCAAAGGCAAAAGTCTACCTTTCCTTCAGAGTCCTCAACCCTGTGAGACAAACATGGTGCGGGTGGCTCCATTCAAAGTGTTTCTCAGGATACCGGGGGAAACTTCCCATTCTAAGAGGGACGAATAGGCTCTGTTTCCTGTCCGGTCAAGTCCATTTCCAGGAACACATCAGAGTCCTTGGTCAAGCGCGTTGTGTGAATGGGCAGAGGAAGAAAGCACTCAGTGCTGGAGAAGGTTAGCTGGCTGACATTGCAGGCACAGTACGCAGCACTCTGTACTTGCACCTTGCCTGTGGCAAATGCATACATACTCTGATGAGGAAGAGACAAGCGGTGCAGGTCCTCTACTGGCTTTCCCACTTATTTGTAGATGACAACAGAGAAGCTTGCCCATGGAACTTGAGACCGGCTTGTGTGCAAGTCTACCCAAAATGGAAGAGCCGTTTCCTCCTGCCCCCAGGGACACGTTCCGTACTTTGCCTGGGCAGAGGCTGTGAGGCTTTGTTGATCCAGCTCGTGGGAAACGGATATATAAATTCTGTGAGGAACGAGGATTTCCTTCCCTGCAGCAGCGCCTGTGCTTCCACGTTGCCTTTGGCACACGGTGCTCGAGCGGCGCTCTCAATGAACTGGAAAGAGCCAAATGACAGGAGTGTTAATCACGACGCTTGATGCACCATCCCCACCCTTCACATACATCTTCCCCTCAGAGAAATATCCCTGAAGGGTAGTCGAGTCTTAGGGGGAGAAACAAGTGCCCGCAAACTTAGGGTGAAATGCAGGTTTCACTCTGCCGTCTGAAAGATCTTGCCCTGCACCTGACTGAGATCACGGCGTGTTAGATCCGTACCCAATCGCACATACAATTCCGCTGGTGGGCACACAGAGCTCCGGCAGAGCTCGAAGTTCCCAGAGCACGTGCAATACTCCTGGTGGCTGCAACAAGCAATGTCGTACACAGCACACTTGGACCTTGACGTCCTTTCAAGGAAAGGCCGCAGGGCAGGGTCATTGAATCGAGAGAGGGAAACACTTGGCTGCATTCCTCAGGTGAGACACAGGTCAAACTGTGCCGGCTGAAAAGCTCAGGTTCCCTTTGGGAAGCTCTTCGTTGTAGGCGGGACGGGAAGGCCTTTGCTTGCAGGCTGTGGCCATTGCCAGGCTAGGACGGAGGAAACACCGCCTATCCCAGCACGCTTGTTAGCACGCATGGGAGAGAACTCACGCCCTGTTTCAGTCCCCTGCCAGCCATACATACACGTCAAGGACAGTGTTCCCAGAGATACCTTCCTGTAAATGGGAGAGAGGAAGTTTGACTGGGCACAACTCAGCCTTGGCAGGCCGTCTGAACAGCTTACTCCCTTGATGGCTTTGGCGCAGAGAGCATCACGCAGCGTTCCGTGAAGCTCATGGTAGGCTGATTTTAGGGCTCTCGCCGACACTCCTCGGGCTCTAGCCCTCTCAACCTCTTCCGGCCCTTACTGGCCTTCTCTGACACACCTCGGCGAGTACAGAGCTTAGGGCGACACATTCCGTTTACGATGGGCAGCAGGAATTCACAGCAGTGTGTCAAGCCCTCCGGCCTTCTCTCCTTCGGCACGCAGAGGTTTTGCACTTCTTGCAAACACCTCAGCCGAGAGCCCAAAGTATTCCTGATCTCTTCAACAATGTAGTGCTGCACTAGACTTCAAATATGTCTTCGCTGCGAGATACATTAGAGCGTGTAGTCGTTGCTTCTGAAGGTGAGGAACGCTTCCCTAATGGGCTTTCAGGGAGAAACCTGCTGCGAGTGGCCGTCTGCAAGCCCTTGCGATCACATTCGTCAGCGGCTGTGGTGGCAGTCAAGTTCTGACAGCAAATGGAAATATCAGCTCTCCATGTTTACGAAACGCACCCCTCCGTGTGTCAAAGGCAAAAGTCTACCTTTCCTTCAGAGTCCTCAACCCTGTGAGACAAACATGGTGCGGGTGGCTCCATTCAAAGTGTTTCTCAGGATACCGGGGGAAACTTCCCATTCTAAGAGGGACGAATAGGCTCTGTTTCCTGTCCGGTCAAGTCCATTTCCAGGAACACATCAGAGTCCTTGGTCAAGCGCGTTGTGTGAATGGGCAGAGGAAGAAAGCACTCAGTGCTGGAGAAGGTTAGCTGGCTGACATTGCAGGCACAGTACGCAGCACTCTGTACTTGCACCTTGCCTGTGGCAAATGCATACATACTCTGATGAGGAAGAGACAAGCGGTGCAGGTCCTCTACTGGCTTTCCCACTTATTTGTAGATGACAACAGAGAAGCTTGCCCATGGAACTTGAGACCGGCTTGTGTGCAAGTCTACCCAAAATGGAAGAGCCGTTTCCTCCTGCCCCCAGGGACACGTTCCGTACTTTGCCTGGGCAGAGGCTGTGAGGCTTTGTTGATCCAGCTCGTGGGAAACGGATATATAAATTCTGTGAGGAACGAGGATTTCCTTCCCTGCAGCAGCGCCTGTGCTTCCACGTTGCCTTTGGCACACGGTGCTCGAGCGGCGCTCTCAATGAACTGGAAAGAGCCAAATGACAGGAGTGTTAATCACGACGCTTGATGCACCACCCTCACCCTTCACATACATCTTCCCCTCAGAGAAATATCCCTGAAGGGTAGTCGAGTCTTAGGGGGAGAAACAAGTGCCCGCAAACTTAGGGTGAAATGCAGGTTTCACTCTGCCGTCTGAAAGATCTTGCCCTGCACCTGACTGAGATCACGGCGTGTTAGATCCGTACCCAATCGCACATACAATTCCGCTGGTGGGCACACAGAGCTCCGGCAGAGCTCGAAGTTCCCAGAGCACGTGCAATACTCCTGGTGGCTGCAACAAGCAATGTCGTACACAGCACACTTGGACCTTGACGTCCTTTCAAGGAAAGGCCGCAGGGCAGGGTCATTGAATCGAGAGAGGGAAACACTTGGCTGCATTCCTCAGGTGAGACACAGGTCAAACTGTGCCGGCTGAAAAGCTCAGGTTCCCTTTGGGAAGCTCTTCGTTGTAGGCGGGACGGGAAGGCCTTTGCTTGCAGGCTGTGGCCATTGCCAGGCTAGGACGGAGGAAACACCGCCTATCCCAGCACGCTTGTTAGCACGCATGGGAGAGAACTCACGCCCTGTTTCAGTCCCCTGCCAGCCATACATACACGTCAAGGACAGTGTTCCCAGAGATACCTTCCTGTAAATGGGAGAGAGGAAGTTTGACTGGGCACAACTCAGCCTTGGCAGGCCGTCTGAACAGCTTACTCCCTTGATGGCTTTGGCGCAGAGAGCATCACGCAGCGTTCCGTGAAGCTCATGGTAGGCTGATTTTAGGGCTCTCGCCGACACTCCTCGGGCTCTAGCCCTCTCAACCTCTTCCGGCCCTTACTGGCCTTCTCTGACACACCTCGGCGAGTACAGAGCTTAGGGCGACACATTCCGTTTACGATGGGCAGCAGGAATTCACAGCAGTGTGTCAAGCCCTCCGGCCTTCTCTCCTTCGGCACGCAGAGGTTTTGCACTTCTTGCAAACACCTCAGCCGAGAGCCCAAAGTATTCCTGATCTCTTCAACAATGTAGTGCTGCACTAGACTTCAAATATGTCTTCGCTGCGAGATACATTAGAGCGTGTAGTCGTTGCTTCTGAAGGTGAGGAACGCTTCCCTAATGGGCTTTCAGGGAGAAACCTGCTGCGAGTGGCCGTCTGCAAGCCCTTGCGATCACATTCGTCAGCGGCTGTGGTGGCAGTCAAGTTCTGACAGCAAATGGAAATATCAGCTCTCCATGTTTACGAAACGCACCCCTCCGTGTGTCAAAGGCAAAAGTCTACCTTTCCTTCAGAGTCCTCAACCCTGTGAGACAAACATGGTGCGGGTGGCTCCATTCAAAGTGTTTCTCAGGATACCGGGGGAAACTTCCCATTCTAAGAGGGACGAATAGGCTCTGTTTCCTGTCCGGTCAAGTCCATTTCCAGGAACACATCAGAGTCCTTGGTCAAGCGCGTTGTGTGAATGGGCAGAGGAAGAAAGCACTCAGTGCTGGAGAAGGTTAGCTGGCTGACATTGCAGGCACAGTACGCAGCACCCTGTACTTGCACCTTGCCTGTGGCAAATGCATACATACTCTGATGAGGAAGAGACAAGCGGTGCAGGTCCTCTACTGGCTTTCCCACTTATTTGTAGATGACAACAGAGAAGCTTGCCCATGGAACTTGAGACCGGCTTGTGTGCAAGTCTACCCAAAATGGAAGAGCCGTTTCCTCCTGCCCCCAGGGACACGTTCCGTACTTTGCCTGGGCAGAGGCTGTGAGGCTTTGTTGATCCAGCTCGTGGGAAACGGATATATAAATTCTGTGAGGAACGAGGATTTCCTTCCCTGCAGCAGCGCCTGTGCTTCCACGTTGCCTTTGGCACACGGTGCTCGAGCGGCGCTCTCAATGAACTGGAAAGAGCCAAATGACAGGAGTGTTAATCACGACGCTTGATGCACCATCCCCACCCTTCACATACATCTTCCCCTCAGAGAAATATCCCTGAAGGGTAGTCGAGTCTTAGGGGGAGAAACAAGTGCCCGCAAACTTAGGGTGAAATGCAGGTTTCACTCTGCCGTCTGAAAGATCTTGCCCTGCACCTGACTGAGATCACGGCGTGTTAGATCCGTACCCAATCGCACATACAATTCCGCTGGTGGGCACACAGAGCTCCGGCAGAGCTCGAAGTTCCCAGAGCACGTGCAATACTCCTGGTGGCTGCAACAAGCAATGTCGTACACAGCACACTTGGACCTTGACGTCCTTTCAAGGAAAGGCCGCAGGGCAGGGTCATTGAATCGAGAGAGGGAAACACTTGGCTGCATTCCTCAGGTGAGACACAGGTCAAACTGTGCCGGCTGAAAAGCTCAGGTTCCCTTTGGGAAGCTCTTCGTTGTAGGCGGGACGGGAAGGCCTTTGCTTGCAGGCTGTGGCCATTGCCAGGCTAGGACGGAGGAAACACCGCCTATCCCAGCACGCTTGTTAGCACGCATGGGAGAGAACTCACGCCCTGTTTCAGTCCCCTGCCAGCCATACATACACGTCAAGGACAGTGTTCCCAGAGATACCTTCCTGTAAATGGGAGAGAGGAAGTTTGACTGGGCACAACTCAGCCTTGGCAGGCCGTCTGAACAGCTTACTCCCTTGATGGCTTTGGCGCAGAGAGCATCACGCAGCGTTCCGTGAAGCTCATGGTAGGCTGATTTTAGGGCTCTCGCCGACACTCCTCGGGCTCTAGCCCTCTCAACCTCTTCCGGCCCTTACTGGCCTTCTCTGACACACCTCGGCGAGTACAGAGCTTAGGGCGACACATTCCGTTTACGATGGGCAGCAGGAATTCACAGCAGTGTGTCAAGCCCTCCGGCCTTCTCTCCTTCGGCACGCAGAGGTTTTGCACTTCTTGCAAACACCTCAGCGGAGAGCCCAAAGTATTCCTGATCTCTTCAACAATGTAGTGCTGCACTAGACTTCAAATATGTCTTCGCTGCGAGATACATTAGAGCGTGTAGTCGTTGCTTCTGAAGGTGAGGAACGCTTCCCTAATGGGCTTTCAGGGAGAAACCTGCTGCGAGTGGCCGTCTGCAAGCCCTTGCGATCACATTCGTCAGCGGCTGTGGTGGCAGTCAAGTTCTGACAGCAAATGGAAATATCAGCTCTCCATGTTTACGAAACGCACCCCTCCGTGTGTCAAAGGCAAAAGTCTACCTTTCCTTCAGAGTCCTCAACCCTGTGAGACAAACATGGTGCGGGTGGCTCCATTCAAAGTGTTTCTCAGGATACCGGGGGAAACTTCCCATTCTAAGAGGGACGAATAGGCTCTGTTTCCTGTCCGGTCAAGTCCATTTCCAGGAACACATCAGAGTCCTTGGTCAAGCGCGTTGTGTGAATGGGCAGAGGAAGAAAGCACTCAGTGCTGGAGAAGGTTAGCTGGCTGACATTGCAGGCACAGTACGCAGCACTCTGTACTTGCACCTTGCCTGTGGCAAATGCATACATACTCTGATGAGGAAGAGACAAGCGGTGCAGGTCCTCTACTGGCTTTCCCACTTATTTGTAGATGACAACAGAGAAGCTTGCCCATGGAACTTGAGACCGGCTTGTGTGCAAGTCTACCCAAAATGGAAGAGCCGTTTCCTCCTGCCCCCAGGGACACGTTCCGTACTTTGCCTGGGCAGAGGCTGTGAGGCTTTGTTGATCCAGCTCGTGGGAAACGGATATATAAATTCTGTGAGGAACGAGGATTTCCTTCCCTGCAGCAGCGCCTGTGCTTCCACGTTGCCTTTGGCACACGGTGCTCGAGCGGCGCTCTCAATGAACTGGAAAGAGCCAAATGACAGGAATGTTAATCACGACGCTTGATGCACCACCCTCACCCTTCACATACATCTTCCCCTCAGAGAAATATCCCTGAAGGGTAGTCGAGTCTTAGGGGGAGAAACAAGTGCCCGCAAACTTAGGGTGAAATGCAGGTTTCACTCTGCCGTCTGAAAGATCTTGCCCTGCACCTGACTGAGATCACGGCGTGTTAGATCCGTACCCAATCGCACATACAATTCCGCTGGTGGGCACACAGAGCTCCGGCAGAGCTCGAAGTTCCCAGAGCACGTGCAATACTCCTGGTGGCTGCAACAAGCAATGTCGTACACAGCACACTTGGACCTTGACGTCCTTTCAAGGAAAGGCCGCAGGGCAGGGTCATTGAATCGAGAGAGGGAAACACTTGGCTGCATTCCTCAGGTGAGACACAGGTCAAACTGTGCCGGCTGAAAAGCTCAGGTTCCCTTTGGGAAGCTCTTCGTTGTAGGCGGGACGGGAAGGCCTTTGCTTGCAGGCTGTGGCCATTGCCAGGCTAGGACGGAGGAAACACCGCCTATCCCAGCACGCTTGTTAGCACGCATGGGAGAGAACTCACGCCCTGTTTCAGTCCCCTGCCAGCCATACATACACGTCAAGGACAGTGTTCCCAGAGATACCTTCCTGTAAATGGGAGAGAGGAAGTTTGACTGGGCACAACTCAGCCTTGGCAGGCCGTCTGAACAGCTTACTCCCTTGATGGCTTTGGCGCAGAGAGCATCACGCAGCGTTCCGTGAAGCTCATGGTAGGCTGATTTTAGGGCTCTCGCCGACACTCCTCGGGCTCTAGCCCTCTCAACCTCTTCCGGCCCTTACTGGCCTTCTCTGACACACCTCGGCGAGTACAGAGCTTAGGGCGACACATTCCGTTTACGATGGGCAGCAGGAATTCACAGCAGTGTGTCAAGCCCTCCGGCCTTCTCTCCTTCGGCACGCAGAGGTTTTGCACTTCTTGCAAACACCTCAGCCGAGAGCCCAAAGTATTCCTGATCTCTTCAACAATGTAGTGCTGCACTAGACTTCAAATATGTCTTCGCTGCGAGATACATTAGAGCGTGTAGTCGTTGCTTCTGAAGGTGAGGAACGCTTCCCTAATGGGCTTTCAGGGAGAAACCTGCTGCGAGTGGCCGTCTGCAAGCCCTTGCGATCACATTCGTCAGCGGCTGTGGTGGCAGTCAAGTTCTGACAGCAAATGGAAATATCAGCTCTCCATGTTTACGAAACGCACCCCTCCGTGTGTCAAAGGCAAAAGTCTACCTTTCCTTCAGAGTCCTCAACCCTGTGAGACAAACATGGTGCGGGTGGCTCCATTCAAAGTGTTTCTCAGGATACCGGGGGAAACTTCCCATTCTAAGAGGGACGAATAGGCTCTGTTTCCTGTCCGGTCAAGTCCATTTCCAGGAACACATCAGAGTCCTTGGTCAAGCGCGTTGTGTGAATGGGCAGAGGAAGAAAGCACTCAGTGCTGGAGAAGGTTAGCTGGCTGACATTGCAGGCACAGTACGCAGCACCCTGTACTTGCACCTTGCCTGTGGCAAATGCATACATACTCTGATGAGGAAGAGACAAGCGGTGCAGGTCCTCTACTGGCTTTCCCACTTATTTGTAGATGACAACAGAGAAGCTTGCCCATGGAACTTGAGACCGGCTTGTGTGCAAGTCTACCCAAAATGGAAGAGCCGTTTCCTCCTGCCCCCAGGGACACGTTCCGTACTTTGCCTGGGCAGAGGCTGTGAGGCTTTGTTGATCCAGCTCGTGGGAAACGGATATATAAATTCTGTGAGGAACGAGGATTTCCTTCCCTGCAGCAGCGCCTGTGCTTCCACGTTGCCTTTGGCACACGGTGCTCGAGCGGCGCTCTCAATGAACTGGAAAGAGCCAAATGACAGGAGTGTTAATCACGACGCTTGATGCACCACCCCCACCCTTCACATACATCTTCCCCTCAGAGAAATATCCCTGAAGGGTAGTCGAGTCTTAGGGGGAGAAACAAGTGCCCGCAAACTTAGGGTGAAATGCAGGTTTCACTCTGCCGTCTGAAAGATCTTGCCCTGCACCTGACTGAGATCACGGCGTGTTAGATCCGTACCCAATCGCACATACAATTCCGCTGGTGGGCACACAGAGCTCCGGCAGAGCTCGAAGTTCCCAGAGCACGTGCAATACTCCTGGTGGCTGCAACAAGCAATGTCGTACACAGCACACTTGGACCTTGACGTCCTTTCAAGGAAAGGCCGCAGGGCAGGGTCATTGAATCGAGAGAGGGAAACACTTGGCTGCATTCCTCAGGTGAGACACAGGTCAAACTGTGCCGGCTGAAAAGCTCAGGTTCCCTTTGGGAAGCTCTTCGTTGTAGGCGGGACGGGAAGGCCTTTGCTTGCAGGCTGTGGCCATTGCCAGGCTAGGACGGAGGAAACACCGCCTATCCCAGCACGCTTGTTAGCACGCATGGGAGAGAACTCACGCCCTGTTTCAGTCCCCTGCCAGCCATACATACACGTCAAGGACAGTGTTCCCAGAGATACCTTCCTGTAAATGGGAGAGAGGAAGTTTGACTGGGCACAACTCAGCCTTGGCAGGCCGTCTGAACAGCTTACTCCCTTGATGGCTTTGGCGCAGAGAGCATCACGCAGCGTTCCGTGAAGCTCATGGTAGGCTGATTTTAGGGCTCTCGCCGACACTCCTCGGGCTCTAGCCCTCTCAACCTCTTCCGGCCCTTACTGGCCTTCTCTGACACACCTCGGCGAGTACAGAGCTTAGGGCGACACATTCCGTTTACGATGGGCAGCAGGAATTCACAGCAGTGTGTCAAGCCCTCCGGCCTTCTCTCCTTCGGCACGCAGAGGTTTTGCACTTCTTGCAAACACCTCAGCCGAGAGCCCAAAGTATTCCTGATCTCTTCAACAATGTAGTGCTGCACTAGACTTCAAATATGTCTTCGCTGCGAGATACATTAGAGCGTGTAGTCGTTGCTTCTGAAGGTGAGGAACGCTTCCCTAATGGGCTTTCAGGGAGAAACCTGCTGCGAGTGGCCGTCTGCAAGCCCTTGCGATCACATTCGTCAGCGGCTGTGGTGGCAGTCAAGTTCTGACAGCAAATGGAAATATCAGCTCTCCATGTTTACGAAACGCACCCCTCCGTGTGTCAAAGGCAAAAGTCTACCTTTCCTTCAGAGTCCTCAACCCTGTGAGACAAACATGGTGCGGGTGGCTCCATTCAAAGTGTTTCTCAGGATACCGGGGGAAACTTCCCATTCTAAGAGGGACGAATAGGCTCTGTTTCCTGTCCGGTCAAGTCCATTTCCAGGAACACATCAGAGTCCTTGGTCAAGCGCGTTGTGTGAATGGGCAGAGGAAGAAAGCACTCAGTGCTGGAGAAGGTTAGCTGGCTGACATTGCAGGCACAGTACGCAGCACCCTGTACTTGCACCTTGCCTGTGGCAAATGCATACATACTCTGATGAGGAAGAGACAAGCGGTGCAGGTCCTCTACTGGCTTTCCCACTTATTTGTAGATGACAACAGAGAAGCTTGCCCATGGAACTTGAGACCGGCTTGTGTGCAAGTCTACCCAAAATGGAAGAGCCGTTTCCTCCTGCCCCCAGGGACACGTTCCGTACTTTGCCTGGGCAGAGGCTGTGAGGCTTTGTTGATCCAGCTCGTGGGAAACGGATATATAAATTCTGTGAGGAACGAGGATTTCCTTCCCTGCAGCAGCGCCTGTGCTTCCACGTTGCCTTTGGCACACGGTGCTCGAGCGGCGCTCTCAATGAACTGGAAAGAGCCAAATGACAGGAGTGTTAATCACGACGCTTGATGCACCACCCCCACCCTTCACATACATCTTCCCCTCAGAGAAATATCCCTGAAGGGTAGTCGAGTCTTAGGGGGAGAAACAAGTGCCCGCAAACTTAGGGTGAAATGCAGGTTTCACTCTGCCGTCTGAAAGATCTTGCCCTGCACCTGACTGAGATCACGGCGTGTTAGATCCGTACCCAATCGCACATACAATTCCGCTGGTGGGCACACAGAGCTCCGGCAGAGCTCGAAGTTCCCAGAGCACGTGCAATACTCCTGGTGGCTGCAACAAGCAATGTCGTACACAGCACACTTGGACCTTGACGTCCTTTCAAGGAAAGGCCGCAGGGCAGGGTCATTGAATCGAGAGAGGGAAACACTTGGCTGCATTCCTCAGGTGAGACACAGGTCAAACTGTGCCGGCTGAAAAGCTCAGGTTCCCTTTGGGAAGCTCTTCGTTGTAGGCGGGACGGGAAGGCCTTTGCTTGCAGGCTGTGGCCATTGCCAGGCTAGGACGGAGGAAACACCGCCTATCCCAGCACGCTTGTTAGCACGCATGGGAGAGAACTCACGCCCTGTTTCAGTCCCCTGCCAGCCATACATACACGTCAAGGACAGTGTTCCCAGAGATACCTTCCTGTAAATGGGAGAGAGGAAGTTTGACTGGGCACAACTCAGCCTTGGCAGGCCGTCTGAACAGCTTACTCCCTTGATGGCTTTGGCGCAGAGAGCATCACGCAGCGTTCCGTGAAGCTCATGGTAGGCTGATTTTAGGGCTCTCGCCGACACTCCTCGGGCTCTAGCCCTCTCAACCTCTTCCGGCCCTTACTGGCCTTCTCTGACACACCTCGGCGAGTACAGAGCTTAGGGCGACACATTCCGTTTACGATGGGCAGCAGGAATTCACAGCAGTGTGTCAAGCCCTCCGGCCTTCTCTCCTTCGGCACGCAGAGGTTTTGCACTTCTTGCAAACACCTCAGCCGAGAGCCCAAAGTATTCCTGATCTCTTCAACAATGTAGTGCTGCACTAGACTTCAAATATGTCTTCGCTGCGAGATACATTAGAGCGTGTAGTCGTTGCTTCTGAAGGTGAGGAACGCTTCCCTAATGGGCTTTCAGGGAGAAACCTGCTGCGAGTGGCCGTCTGCAAGCCCTTGCGATCACATTCGTCAGCGGCTGTGGTGGCAGTCAAGTTCTGACAGCAAATGGAAATATCAGCTCTCCATGTTTACGAAACGCACCCCTCCGTGTGTCAAAGGCAAAAGTCTACCTTTCCTTCAGAGTCCTCAACCCTGTGAGACAAACATGGTGCGGGTGGCTCCATTCAAAGTGTTTCTCAGGATACCGGGGGAAACTTCCCATTCTAAGAGGGACGAATAGGCTCTGTTTCCTGTCCGGTCAAGTCCATTTCCAGGAACACATCAGAGTCCTTGGTCAAGCGCGTTGTGTGAATGGGCAGAGGAAGAAAGCACTCAGTGCTGGAGAAGGTTAGCTGGCTGACATTGCAGGCACAGTACGCAGCACCCTGTACTTGCACCTTGCCTGTGGCAAATGCATACATACTCTGATGAGGAAGAGACAAGCGGTGCAGGTCCTCTACTGGCTTTCCCACTTATTTGTAGATGACAACAGAGAAGCTTGCCCATGGAACTTGAGACCGGCTTGTGTGCAAGTCTACCCAAAATGGAAGAGCCGTTTCCTCCTGCCCCCAGGGACACGTTCCGTACTTTGCCTGGGCAGAGGCTGTGAGGCTTTGTTGATCCAGCTCGTGGGAAACGGATATATAAATTCTGTGAGGAACGAGGATTTCCTTCCCTGCAGCAGCGCCTGTGCTTCCACGTTGCCTTTGGCACACGGTGCTCGAGCGGCGCTCTCAATGAACTGGAAAGAGCCAAATGACAGGAGTGTTAATCACGACGCTTGATGCACCACCCCCACCCTTCACATACATCTTCCCCTCAGAGAAATATCCCTGAAGGGTAGTCGAGTCTTAGGGGGAGAAACAAGTGCCCGCAAACTTAGGGTGAAATGCAGGTTTCACTCTGCCGTCTGAAAGATCTTGCCCTGCACCTGACTGAGATCACGGCGTGTTAGATCCGTACCCAATCGCACATACAATTCCGCTGGTGGGCACACAGAGCTCCGGCAGAGCTCGAAGTTCCCAGAGCACGTGCAATACTCCTGGTGGCTGCAACAAGCAATGTCGTACACAGCACACTTGGACCTTGACGTCCTTTCAAGGAAAGGCCGCAGGGCAGGGTCATTGAATCGAGAGAGGGAAACACTTGGCTGCATTCCTCAGGTGAGACACAGGTCAAACTGTGCCGGCTGAAAAGCTCAGGTTCCCTTTGGGAAGCTCTTCGTTGTAGGCGGGACGGGAAGGCCTTTGCTTGCAGGCTGTGGCCATTGCCAGGCTAGGACGGAGGAAACACCGCCTATCCCAGCACGCTTGTTAGCACGCATGGGAGAGAACTCACGCCCTGTTTCAGTCCCCTGCCAGCCATACATACACGTCAAGGACAGTGTTCCCAGAGATACCTTCCTGTAAATGGGAGAGAGGAAGTTTGACTGGGCACAACTCAGCCTTGGCAGGCCGTCTGAACAGCTTACTCCCTTGATGGCTTTGGCGCAGAGAGCATCACGCAGCGTTCCGTGAAGCTCATGGTAGGCTGATTTTAGGGCTCTCGCCGACACTCCTCGGGCTCTAGCCCTCTCAACCTCTTCCGGCCCTTACTGGCCTTCTCTGACACACCTCGGCGAGTACAGAGCTTAGGGCGACACATTCCGTTTACGATGGGCAGCAGGAATTCACAGCAGTGTGTCAAGCCCTCCGGCCTTCTCTCCTTCGGCACGCAGAGGTTTTGCACTTCTTGCAAACACCTCAGCCGAGAGCCCAAAGTATTCCTGATCTCTTCAACAATGTAGTGCTGCACTAGACTTCAAATATGTCTTCGCTGCGAGATACATTAGAGCGTGTAGTCGTTGCTTCTGAAGGTGAGGAACGCTTCCCTAATGGGCTTTCAGGGAGAAACCTGCTGCGAGTGGCCGTCTGCAAGCCCTTGCGATCACATTCGTCAGCGGCTGTGGTGGCAGTCAAGTTCTGACAGCAAATGGAAATATCAGCTCTCCATGTTTACGAAACGCACCCCTCCGTGTGTCAAAGGCAAAAGTCTACCTTTCCTTCAGAGTCCTCAACCCTGTGAGACAAACATGGTGCGGGTGGCTCCATTCAAAGTGTTTCTCAGGATACCGGGGGAAACTTCCCATTCTAAGAGGGACGAATAGGCTCTGTTTCCTGTCCGGTCAAGTCCATTTCCAGGAACACATCAGAGTCCTTGGTCAAGCGCGTTGTGTGAATGGGCAGAGGAAGAAAGCACTCAGTGCTGGAGAAGGTTAGCTGGCTGACATTGCAGGCACAGTACGCAGCACCCTGTACTTGCACCTTGCCTGTGGCAAATGCATACATACTCTGATGAGGAAGAGACAAGCGGTGCAGGTCCTCTACTGGCTTTCCCACTTATTTGTAGATGACAACAGAGAAGCTTGCCCATGGAACTTGAGACCGGCTTGTGTGCAAGTCTACCCAAAATGGAAGAGCCGTTTCCTCCTGCCCCCAGGGACACGTTCCGTACTTTGCCTGGGCAGAGGCTGTGAGGCTTTGTTGATCCAGCTCGTGGGAAACGGATATATAAATTCTGTGAGGAACGAGGATTTCCTTCCCTGCAGCAGCGCCTGTGCTTCCACGTTGCCTTTGGCACACGGTGCTCGAGCGGCGCTCTCAATGAACTGGAAAGAGCCAAATGACAGGAGTGTTAATCACGACGCTTGATGCACCACCCCCACCCTTCACATACATCTTCCCCTCAGAGAAATATCCCTGAAGGGTAGTCGAGTCTTAGGGGGAGAAACAAGTGCCCGCAAACTTAGGGTGAAATGCAGGTTTCACTCTGCCGTCTGAAAGATCTTGCCCTGCACCTGACTGAGATCACGGCGTGTTAGATCCGTACCCAATCGCACATACAATTCCGCTGGTGGGCACACAGAGCTCCGGCAGAGCTCGAAGTTCCCAGAGCACGTGCAATACTCCTGGTGGCTGCAACAAGCAATGTCGTACACAGCACACTTGGACCTTGACGTCCTTTCAAGGAAAGGCCGCAGGGCAGGGTCATTGAATCGAGAGAGGGAAACACTTGGCTGCATTCCTCAGGTGAGACACAGGTCAAACTGTGCCGGCTGAAAAGCTCAGGTTCCCTTTGGGAAGCTCTTCGTTGTAGGCGGGACGGGAAGGCCTTTGCTTGCAGGCTGTGGCCATTGCCAGGCTAGGACGGAGGAAACACCGCCTATCCCAGCACGCTTGTTAGCACGCATGGGAGAGAACTCACGCCCTGTTTCAGTCCCCTGCCAGCCATACATACACGTCAAGGACAGTGTTCCCAGAGATACCTTCCTGTAAATGGGAGAGAGGAAGTTTGACTGGGCACAACTCAGCCTTGGCAGGCCGTCTGAACAGCTTACTCCCTTGATGGCTTTGGCGCAGAGAGCATCACGCAGCGTTCCGTGAAGCTCATGGTAGGCTGATTTTAGGGCTCTCGCCGACACTCCTCGGGCTCTAGCCCTCTCAACCTCTTCCGGCCCTTACTGGCCTTCTCTGACACACCTCGGCGAGTACAGAGCTTAGGGCGACACATTCCGTTTACGATGGGCAGCAGGAATTCACAGCAGTGTGTCAAGCCCTCCGGCCTTCTCTCCTTCGGCACGCAGAGGTTTTGCACTTCTTGCAAACACCTCAGCGGAGAGCCCAAAGTATTCCTGATCTCTTCAACAATGTAGTGCTGCACTAGACTTCAAATATGTCTTCGCTGCGAGATACATTAGAGCGTGTAGTCGTTGCTTCTGAAGGTGAGGAACGCTTCCCTAATGGGCTTTCAGGGAGAAACCTGCTGCGAGTGGCCGTCTGCAAGCCCTTGCGATCACATTCGTCAGCGGCTGTGGTGGCAGTCAAGTTCTGACAGCAAATGGAAATATCAGCTCTCCATGTTTACGAAACGCACCCCTCCGTGTGTCAAAGGCAAAAGTCTACCTTTCCTTCAGAGTCCTCAACCCTGTGAGACAAACATGGTGCGGGTGGCTCCATTCAAAGTGTTTCTCAGGATACCGGGGGAAACTTCCCATTCTAAGAGGGACGAATAGGCTCTGTTTCCTGTCCGGTCAAGTCCATTTCCAGGAACACATCAGAGTCCTTGGTCAAGCGCGTTGTGTGAATGGGCAGAGGAAGAAAGCACTCAGTGCTGGAGAAGGTTAGCTGGCTGACATTGCAGGCACAGTACGCAGCACCCTGTACTTGCACCTTGCCTGTGGCAAATGCATACATACTCTGATGAGGAAGAGACAAGCGGTGCAGGTCCTCTACTGGCTTTCCCACTTATTTGTAGATGACAACAGAGAAGCTTGCCCATGGAACTTGAGACCGGCTTGTGTGCAAGTCTACCCAAAATGGAAGAGCCGTTTCCTCCTGCCCCCAGGGACACGTTCCGTACTTTGCCTGGGCAGAGGCTGTGAGGCTTTGTTGATCCAGCTCGTGGGAAACGGATATATAGATTCTGTGAGGAACGAGGATTTCCTTCCCTGCAGCAGCGCCTGTGCTTCCACGTTGCCTTTGGCACACGGTGCTCGAGCGGCGCTCTCAATGAACTGGAAAGAGCCAAATGACAGGAGTGTTAATCACGACGCTTGATGCACCACCCCCACCCTTCACATACATCTTCCCCTCAGAGAAATATCCCTGAAGGGTAGTCGAGTCTTAGGGGGAGAAACAAGTGCCCGCAAACTTAGGGTGAAATGCAGGTTTCACTCTGCCGTCTGAAAGATCTTGCCCTGCACCTGACTGAGATCACGGCGTGTTAGATCCGTACCCAATCGCACATACAATTCCGCTGGTGGGCACACAGAGCTCCGGCAGAGCTCGAAGTTCCCAGAGCACGTGCAATACTCCTGGTGGCTGCAACAAGCAATGTCGTACACAGCACACTTGGACCTTGACGTCCTTTCAAGGAAAGGCCGCAGGGCAGGGTCATTGAATCGAGAGAGGGAAACACTTGGCTGCATTCCTCAGGTGAGACACAGGTCAAACTGTGCCGGCTGAAAAGCTCAGGTTCCCTTTGGGAAGCTCTTCGTTGTAGGCGGGACGGGAAGGCCTTTGCTTGCAGGCTGTGGCCATTGCCAGGCTAGGACGGAGGAAACACCGCCTATCCCAGCACGCTTGTTAGCACGCATGGGAGAGAACTCACGCCCTGTTTCAGTCCCCTGCCAGCCATACATACACGTCAAGGACAGTGTTCCCAGAGATACCTTCCTGTAAATGGGAGAGAGGAAGTTTGACTGGGCACAACTCAGCCTTGGCAGGCCGTCTGAACAGCTTACTCCCTTGATGGCTTTGGCGCAGAGAGCATCACGCAGCGTTCCGTGAAGCTCATGGTAGGCTGATTTTAGGGCTCTCGCCGACACTCCTCGGGCTCTAGCCCTCTCAACCTCTTCCGGCCCTTACTGGCCTTCTCTGACACACCTCGGCGAGTACAGAGCTTAGGGCGACACATTCCGTTTACGATGGGCAGCAGGAATTCACAGCAGTGTGTCAAGCCCTCCGGCCTTCTCTCCTTCGGCACGCAGAGGTTTTGCACTTCTTGCAAACACCTCAGCGGAGAGCCCAAAGTATTCCTGATCTCTTCAACAATGTAGTGCTGCACTAGACTTCAAATATGTCTTCGCTGCGAGATACATTAGAGCGTGTAGTCGTTGCTTCTGAAGGTGAGGAACGCTTCCCTAATGGGCTTTCAGGGAGAAACCTGCTGCGAGTGGCCGTCTGCAAGCCCTTGCGATCACATTCGTCAGCGGCTGTGGTGGCAGTCAAGTTCTGACAGCAAATGGAAATATCAGCTCTCCATGTTTACGAAACGCACCCCTCCGTGTGTCAAAGGCAAAAGTCTACCTTTCCTTCAGAGTCCTCAACCCTGTGAGACAAACATGGTGCGGGTGGCTCCATTCAAAGTGTTTCTCAGGATACCGGGGGAAACTTCCCATTCTAAGAGGGACGAATAGGCTCTGTTTCCTGTCCGGTCAAGTCCATTTCCAGGAACACATCAGAGTCCTTGGTCAAGCGCGTTGTGTGAATGGGCAGAGGAAGAAAGCACTCAGTGCTGGAGAAGGTTAGCTGGCTGACATTGCAGGCACAGTACGCAGCACCCTGTACTTGCACCTTGCCTGTGGCAAATGCATACATACTCTGATGAGGAAGAGACAAGCGGTGCAGGTCCTCTACTGGCTTTCCCACTTATTTGTAGATGACAACAGAGAAGCTTGCCCATGGAACTTGAGACCGGCTTGTGTGCAAGTCTACCCAAAATGGAAGAGCCGTTTCCTCCTGCCCCCAGGGACACGTTCCGTACTTTGCCTGGGCAGAGGCTGTGAGGCTTTGTTGATCCAGCTCGTGGGAAACGGATATATAGATTCTGTGAGGAACGAGGATTTCCTTCCCTGCAGCAGCGCCTGTGCTTCCACGTTGCCTTTGGCACACGGTGCTCGAGCGGCGCTCTCAATGAACTGGAAAGAGCCAAATGACAGGAGTGTTAATCACGACGCTTGATGCACCACCCCCACCCTTCACATACATCTTCCCCTCAGAGAAATATCCCTGAAGGGTAGTCGAGTCTTAGGGGGAGAAACAAGTGCCCGCAAACTTAGGGTGAAATGCAGGTTTCACTCTGCCGTCTGAAAGATCTTGCCCTGCACCTGACTGAGATCACGGCGTGTTAGATCCGTACCCAATCGCACATACAATTCCGCTGGTGGGCACACAGAGCTCCGGCAGAGCTCGAAGTTCCCAGAGCACGTGCAATACTCCTGGTGGCTGCAACAAGCAATGTCGTACACAGCACACTTGGACCTTGACGTCCTTTCAAGGAAAGGCCGCAGGGCAGGGTCATTGAATCGAGAGAGGGAAACACTTGGCTGCATTCCTCAGGTGAGACACAGGTCAAACTGTGCCGGCTGAAAAGCTCAGGTTCCCTTTGGGAAGCTCTTCGTTGTAGGCGGGACGGGAAGGCCTTTGCTTGCAGGCTGTGGCCATTGCCAGGCTAGGACGGAGGAAACACCGCCTATCCCAGCACGCTTGTTAGCACGCATGGGAGAGAACTCACGCCCTGTTTCAGTCCCCTGCCAGCCATACATACACGTCAAGGACAGTGTTCCCAGAGATACCTTCCTGTAAATGGGAGAGAGGAAGTTTGACTGGGCACAACTCAGCCTTGGCAGGCCGTCTGAACAGCTTACTCCCTTGATGGCTTTGGCGCAGAGAGCATCAGGCAGCGTTCCGTGAAGCTCATGGTAGGCTGATTTTAGGGCTCTCGCCGACACTCCTCGGGCTCTAGCCCTCTCAACCTCTTCCGGCCCTTACTGGCCTTCTCTGACACACCTCGGCGAGTACAGAGCTTAGGGCGACACATTCCGTTTACGATGGGCAGCAGGAATTCACAGCAGTGTGTCAAGCCCTCCGGCCTTCTCTCCTTCGGCACGCAGAGGTTTTGCACTTCTTGCAAACACCTCAGCGGAGAGCCCAAAGTATTCCTGATCTCTTCAACAATGTAGTGCTGCACTAGACTTCAAATATGTCTTCGCTGCGAGATACATTAGAGCGTGTAGTCGTTGCTTCTGAAGGTGAGGAACGCTTCCCTAATGGGCTTTCAGGGAGAAACCTGCTGCGAGTGGCCGTCTGCAAGCCCTTGCGATCACATTCGTCAGCGGCTGTGGTGGCAGTCAAGTTCTGACAGCAAATGGAAATATCAGCTCTCCATGTTTACGAAACGCACCCCTCCGTGTGTCAAAGGCAAAAGTCTACCTTTCCTTCAGAGTCCTCAACCCTGTGAGACAAACATGGTGCGGGTGGCTCCATTCAAAGTGTTTCTCAGGATACCGGGGGAAACTTCCCATTCTAAGAGGGACGAATAGGCTCTGTTTCCTGTCCGGTCAAGTCCATTTCCAGGAACACATCAGAGTCCTTGGTCAAGCGCGTTGTGTGAATGGGCAGAGGAAGAAAGCACTCAGTGCTGGAGAAGGTTAGCTGGCTGACATTGCAGGCACAGTACGCAGCACCCTGTACTTGCACCTTGCCTGTGGCAAATGCATACATACTCTGATGAGGAAGAGACAAGCGGTGCAGGTCCTCTACTGGCTTTCCCACTTATTTGTAGATGACAACAGAGAAGCTTGCCCATGGAACTTGAGACCGGCTTGTGTGCAAGTCTACCCAAAATGGAAGAGCCGTTTCCTCCTGCCCCCAGGGACACGTTCCGTACTTTGCCTGGGCAGAGGCTGTGAGGCTTTGTTGATCCAGCTCGTGGGAAACGGATATATAGATTCTGTGAGGAACGAGGATTTCCTTCCCTGCAGCAGCGCCTGTGCTTCCACGTTGCCTTTGGCACACGGTGCTCGAGCGGCGCTCTCAATGAACTGGAAAGAGCCAAATGACAGGAGTGTTAATCACGACGCTTGATGCACCACCCCCACCCTTCACATACATCTTCCCCTCAGAGAAATATCCCTGAAGGGTAGTCGAGTCTTAGGGGGAGAAACAAGTGCCCGCAAACTTAGGGTGAAATGCAGGTTTCACTCTGCCGTCTGAAAGATCTTGCCCTGCACCTGACTGAGATCACGGCGTGTTAGATCCGTACCCAATCGCACATACAATTCCGCTGGTGGGCACACAGAGCTCCGGCAGAGCTCGAAGTTCCCAGAGCACGTGCAATACTCCTGGTGGCTGCAACAAGCAATGTCGTACACAGCACACTTGGACCTTGACGTCCTGTCAAGGAAAGGCCGCAGGGCAGGGTCATTGAATCGAGAGAGGGAAACACTTGGCTGCATTCCTCAGGTGAGACACAGGTCAAACTGTGCCGGCTGAAAGCTCAGGTTCC